>NC_142339.1:12499621-12801818 GCF_054954075.1 Amborella trichopoda
GTAAAGAGAGGACATGCAATAACATTACATTAAACCACATCTACCATGCTATATATGATACACAATCCTATACTTTAGAGAAAGCATATAACAATATTGTTTATTGGCCGCAATTATCCCTATCTATTATAAAACCCATTGATGCCATTCAATGCTTGAGAATTTTTTTTTTGTAATATAGATAAATTACAAATGAAAAAATAAATAAATCAAACACCTAAATTATACCTATATTTACCATAAAATACATGATATTGTACCTACTCTTCCCATATCTATTAATTACAATATGTACATTTATCAACTTGGCAGACAATATATACTTTCCTTTCACACTCCCCCTAAAACTCAAGATGCTATAAGATAGAACAACTGGAGTTTGAACACCAAGTTGCAGAAACGAGCAATTGGATCTTCATAAGCATAGTGTGACCAGTAGAAGCAATGGTTGCCGTACTCAGATTGCTTGATCAACAAGTACAGATGAACAACATAATAGGGCAGGCTCAAGCAACGACATATCAACAAGCTACAACAGATAAAAACTTCAGATCTTCTCCAGAGACAAAAAAAAAGTCGAGTCAAATAGAATGGCACTTGGAAGAGCCAATAGAACTTGGTGCCTATCTGAGACCAATCTAGCAGCTCGTAGACAGACAAATATAATCAAAGAACAGACAACAGACTCGACACAATTTTGTGTGAGAAGAGAGATGTTTTGTTTGATTTACATAATATGAGAGAGAGAGAGAGAGAGAAGTTGTGTATGATGGGGCCAGTTGGCTTTATATTCTTTAAGCCATTATGAACAACATTTGCCACTTGAGGTGTAAGATTCCTCAGTTGACCACTGATAAATGTAACTGAGCTCACTAACAGTAGAGTTTAGAGAGAGAAAAAGGAGCATAGATAGAAAGAGAAAAATGAGGCAGCACATCCATAGATTTGAGGTCGAAAACAAGAGCACAAACCAACATGAAATTATCAAAACGAAAGCGAACAAACACAGATATAAGATAGCAACAAGCAAACAGAGAAATTTAAAACTATTTTTTTTTCTTCAAGGGTTTTCCTGTCTGGTTCAGGCTGTGTTCCTGGGACGGAGATCAGGGACAACTGGTATCAGAGCCAAATTCATCTTCGCCATGTCCATTCCTTATCTGAATCTAAAGCATGGTCACTTATCTTCTTAGGTAAGACAAGTCTATTCCTCACTCAAATGGTGCATCTTCTTTCTTCATCGACTATTTTTGTTCTTTTTGGGTCACTATCTCTACCGCTTTATCTTTTTGGGTCTTTCTCTTCCATTTGTATTGGAGTTTGACCAACAAAGCAAATCACACAATAAGGGTAAACATAATAATCAACCTCACCTTATCCTCTCTTCTCCTCGTCCTTTTTGGGAGGATGCACCAATCAAATTAATTGTGCCTCGCTTCCCACCCGACCCCTTCCATGTTCACTTCTTACAAAAAGACTTTTTTTACATATGCTTTTGCAGACCCTGACTTCGTCCTTTGAAGGGTGCTTGTAAGTAATTAGGCATCAATCTTGAGCTGTAGTCATGGTTTATCCACAATTTCTCAACTATATCACTCGTTTGAGGCGCATCGTCACGTCTATTGTTCATTGCATATACTCTCACTCATTCAATCGAGGCTCATTACAAATGAGTTCAGGAGCCATCCATTCTGGGTTGCCTTCAGTAGTTGATCGTGTATACCCATATATTGATGCTAAAGAGAGAGTTGCTGCCCTTGATATCACACTTGCAGCTGCTGTCTTCTGTTACTGTTGTCTGCTGTTGTTTCTCTCCTCTAATATCCATTGCCAATCTGATCTATGAGCCTGAAAGCTACTCTGCTATTTGCCCCTTTGAAAATAGCATTTGAAAAATGGCCATTCTACATTGAAAAACAGCTCTTTTGTCGCCCTGAACTCAACCAACATCCCTTCTACCGTCTTGATCTCCCTCAGCCCTTGCTCATATTTTTAAGTCAACCCTCTCAAACTAGACTTGGTCTTCAAAATGACCTTTGAAAACAACCGATCTGTCCCATCTAAAAAACCACATCTCTACCTATTTTTTTTTGCCTCTGGATCTTGATCTCAAGGTCTAGATCCATTTGAAATCTCACCCAGCTATTCTGATATGACACTATCATAAATCTTCTGAAACTCGACCTAAAACACCCCAAAAAAAAACTACTCTGAAATAGTTGAAACCTTCAAATATGAGAGCACCACTTTGCCTCTAAAAAAAAAATCTGTTAGGTCAGAAATGCTAAATAATAATAATAATAATAATTCTAACATACCCAAATATGAGATCACCCACCTCAGTCAACATTATGAACCTCCTATGAAATCTTTGAAATCTAATTTGAAACCCTGTCTATGTAAAACCATCTCTGGAAATCTGCCCCCTACCTTTGAAACCAGTTGTGGATCTCTGTCCCAAGGACACCACCTGAACCCGACATAAAAACCTCTGAAGAAAAAATAAATAAGTTAGACACCTAAACTATATCTAGATTAACTATAAAATACTAGATATTGTACCTACCCTTTCCATATATATTGATTGCAATATATACCTTCCATATTAACTTGGTAGACAATATACTTTCATTTCAAAATCATTACAAGCTATCAAATGTTGATAAGAACTTGTTTTTAGAATTTTGACCAGGTCAATGTCACATTTAGCCATCATATGTCAACATGTATCACAAATAAATTATTACATCTTAGGGCATAGTCGTAAGTGAAAATTATTGGAGCGCGAGATCAATCCAAGATCAGAAAAGAGATGCCGTGAGGCTGGTGATTGCAGAGCCTTGATTTTCTTACCCTTTTAAGAGATAGCAGATAAATTATGTGTTTACAGATGAAGTTCTGTATTCCTTTCTTTCTTGCTACTTTCTTCTTCTCTGGCTCCCCATTTTGTAGGGAGAAGAAGAGCTATCCGTTATATTTCTCAACGGATCTCTAAGAAAGGGTTGGACGTTGGTTCATGTGAACATTGAATGTGATAAACATAGGATTCCTCCCACAATTGTAGGCTTCCCAGTCCACAATTGTAGGTAAAGTCATGCGATGCCTTATGACCATGCGTGCTAACATCTCCCACTTGGCCATGACGGCCGAGCGTAATAATCAGTCACATGTATACTCCTACTTTTGAGTATAACCTTTAAAAAAATTTCTTGTCATGAGGTTTTTCTTACACGTTCACGGATATGCCTCTCATAACAAATGTCCATCATGAGGATTTTCATGCTAATGCGGATTTGTTACTCATGAAAACTGATTGACTTAAACATTTTTAAGTCCCTTAAGCTAGTGTGCTCAAACAGTAGTTTAATACTTAGACCCTTTGTTAATGGATCAACGATCACATTTGATGAGGGCAAGTAACTAACAGTTACTTCACATTTCTCAACTACATCTTGGATGTAGTGATATTGGACATCTATATGTCTTCTTTTGGAGTTATTTGCTCCACTTTGAATTAATTTAATTGCAGCTTGATTATCACGAAATATTTAGATTGGTTCGTCGATTATTTGTAACTGCAAGTTATCTATGAAGCTCTTTATCTAGCTAGCAAAAGTACAAGCAGTGCTTCATGCAATGTATTCTGCTTCCTATGTGTACCTAACTACACACCCTTGTTTCTTGTTAGACCAAGAAACAATTGTCCCTCCAAAGAGGAAAATATTTCCTAAGGTGAACTTACTATCGTCTTTATCCCCAGTAAAATCTGCATCTGAATATCCTATAACTTCAAGCGTATCTGATTGAAAGCACCATTTTAGATGTTTTTTTCCCTTAATGTATCTTAGAATTCTTTTTACTGCTTTCCAATAAGCTATGCCTGGATTACTTTGATATCTACTAACAAGTCCTACAGCATAACTCAAATCTGGTCTTGTACATCTTACTGCATATACCAAGCTATCAATAGCTTGTGCATAGGGAACATTAGGGTTTTCTTGTCCTTCTACTGAACAATCCTTTCTAGATAACTATACTCCATTTTCAACAGGAGTAGATAATGATTTGCAATTTTTCATTTGAAATATTTTAATAACAGAGTCAAGATATCACTCTTGGCTCAAGCACAACATATTTGATTTTCTATCTCTAGTAATTTTATGCCTAAGACATAAGATGCTTCTCCCATATCTTTCATCTCATACCGAGAAGAAAGCTATGACTTAGTTTTATCAATCACTTCTAAGTCATTTTCAGCTATCAGGATATCATTTACATATAATAAGAGTATTGTAAATTTACTCACACTCTTTAAGACATACACACAATTTTCCAATCTATTTATTTCATATCCTATATGTAGGATGACACCATGAAATGTTAAGTACCATTTGTATTGAAGATTGTTTTAAACCATATAAATACATATTTAATTTGTATACTTTATTTTCTTGACCTTTAATTATGAAGCCCTCAGGTTGCTTCATGTAGGTGGTTTCCTTTAGTTCACCATTCAAGAATGCAGTTTTTACATTCATTTGGTAAAGTTCTAGATCATAGTGTGCAACGATTGTCAAAATTATATAAACGTTGACTCCATTTTGGGTAAAACCTTTTGTTACTAACCTATCTTTAAATTTATCAATTGATCCATCATATTTTAATTTTTTTTTAAGTACCCATTTAGAACCTATAGGTTTCTTATTTGATGGTAAATCACATAAATCCCAAACTTTATTTTTCTCAGTAGAATCCAATTCCTCTTTCATAGCATTAAGCCATTCTTGAAATTCATGTGATTTCATAGCATCATTGATGTCTAAAGGGTCATGGATTTCATCTAGGTCAATAAGATTGTCTATCTCCTCACTCATACAGACATAGAAATCATCAAGGTATGATGGAGGAGCTCTAGACCTCTTTTGACCATTAACATTGGGTGTGTGGATACTTCAACATCATCATGTTGATCAGGGTTATCCATATCTATTGTAGGTAGTGGTTCTGAATCATTTAAGATATTAAGTGAATTATCATTATCCACTACATGTATGTTTTCTTCAATAAAATCTTTTAAGAACTCAGCATCTCTATTTTCAATGAGTCTCTTATCTTTAAAATAAAATTGATATCCTTTTGATCATTCGGGGTATCTTATAAAATTACAAATTAGAGTTTTGTTTTCTAACTTATTTCATGTGCAGTCGATCCCTACCTCTTTAAGTTGGATAAATCAGGTTTTCTACCTGTCCACAGTTCATAAGGGGTAGAATCTATTTCCTTAGTTGGAACCCTATTACAAATATACATGAATGTGTTTATTGCTTCCCCCCCAAAAGGTCTTGGGTAGATTAGCATGAGCCATCATGGATCTAATCATTTCTAAGAGGGTTCTATTACGTCTTTTAACTATTCCATTTTGTTGTGGCGTATAAGGCATAATAGTATATCTTTTAATACCACATTCTTAGCAATAAGCATTGAAAGCTTCGGTTGTGTATTCACCTCCCCTATCAGTTCTAAGAATTTGATGTTCTCACCCAATTGATTTTTTATTTTTTTTTCTATATTTTAAATTTTTCTAATGCTTCTAATTTATGGTAAATTAGATAAACGTATCCAAATCTAGAAATATTATCAAAAAAAGTGATGAAGCATGTTATCCTTCTATGAGTTTTAATATTGAGGGGCCCACAAATGTCTGAGTGGACCACATTCAATAACTCAATAGCTCTCTCCCCTTTATTGAATGACTTCCTAGTCATTTTTCTTGACAAACAGTGCTGACAGGTTGAAAATTCCACATTACTTAGATTTGGAATAAGATCCCCTTTTATTAACCTATTTCTTTTGTCTTTTTTTAAGTGGCTAAGCCTAAGATGCCAAATATATACATCAACGACTATTACACAATCAAATTTTATTATCAGCTTTTTTATTTACATGAAGAAGGAATAAGTTGTAGTCATCAACTAAATGTCCCCAAGCATAAATTTGTTCATGCTTTTCGATTGATACTTTCAATGATTGGAAGCGAACTTCAAAGCCCTTTTTTATAAGCAAGGGGACATATACAATATTTCGTCTCTTACAAAGGACAAAATATACATTAATTAATACAAGATCGATTGTCCCTACATACAACCTATAAGTTCATACACCTAATACATCAGAATAGGTGTTATTCCCCATGTAGATGTGTTTTTTCCCAGCTCTTATTTCTTTGAAGTCCTCAAATAGACTTTTTGAGGTTGCAATATGCCGATTAGTGCTTGAGTCTACCCACCATCCTTTGATGTGTGGTCTGCCATCAGGCACTCAAAAACTATACAAATAACTTCACGCCTTTTGCTTCTATTTCCACTATTCTTTGAGTTTTGCAGGTTTCTATTCTTTGGACAACTGTTTTTGAAGTGACAAGGCTGACCACATAAGAAGCAATTTGGTGGTCTTTTTTTAGTTTCTTGGTTGTAGGGCTTAGTTCATATGTTTTTTAACCTATTGTTCATCTTATTAAACTTCCCTTAAAATTTTTGGTTATTTGGCTTGGGTTGGCTAAAATTGGAAGGTCTTTAAGCAAGCAAGAGTTCACACTTTTTATCTATTTTCATATACTCTTGCTCTAAAGCTAGTTGCATAGGTATGTCCCCTAATGTAAGAGAATTTGCATTCAACCTAAGTGCAATTGTTACCATTCTTCATGAAGGTGGAAGACCATTTAAGATAGTAGAAACTTGCATACGCTCGGGGACTTCATTTTCAGCAATGGCTAAGTCCTTAGTCATAACGATAATCTTGTTATATTACCCTCTTTCATCTTAAATGAGTTATATTACTCTAATAGCAATTGGAGGTGTGTTTCAGAGGCTGAGTCATATTTAAGTTTTATTGCCTCTAACATTTTCTTAGATGTTTCATGATGCTTGAGAACCTTGATAAGATCATCTTGCATAAAAGTTAACACAAAAGTTTTTGTTGTGAGGTCATCTTTTAAAAAATTTTCTAACTTTTTCTTTTCTTCTTCAATCGGTTTATCATCAACTATTGGTGGATCATTTTTTAGTTCATATATGATTCTATCTTGGATGAGGAGATATTTCATCTTCCTCTTCCACATCCCAAAATTGTTTCTATTCAATTTTGTAACTTTAGAAAGTTCAGCCATTACAATTCTACTAACCATATGCTAATTTTTTGTGTAAGCTTCCTAATATTTTTTAAGTTCAAAAGAAACTAAATAAGGCACCAAAAAATTTAATATGTGGTCAATACTTGTATAGAAAGAGCTGCAAGTATTTCATAAACAATATCAGTTATTAATCAATACCTCAATATATATATATAAAATAGGCAAGGTCCCAATCAATAAGTAAGCACTACAATTATCAAAGATAATATAAAATTCCACTTTATTTTATTTATGTGGGGTGCAAGAGTAATATCAACAGTATAAATGAGAAATCTCAGCAGGAGTTTCACTAAATACATTCAAATGTCAATAAAGCATTAGCGTTTATATTAAAAGGAAAAAATTAATGCAACTAAAATTGAGCTTATGTCAAAGGGAGAAAAATATAAAAGTAAATAGATGGTAAAAAAAAAAAAAAAATCAATACTAGCCAAAATTGTCCACCAAAATAACCCAATAATATTTGGGTTTCCTTCTTTCGTTTTTTTGGATGGTGAGTAAAGCTAGTCTTACTTAGCCGAACAAGTGATGAAAACAAGTTGTAAACACAACCAGTAATCAAAATCAATTATAAGATTATCAAGTGCATACAATTTATGTAACTTTCATTTACAAATTTGATGACATCGCCAAATCTATAGGAGGATAAAGTTGAAATCTCAATGATTATATAAACAATAAATTATAATATAGTTCTTATATATTAGGGAAAAGTTTATATAGAGCCGATGCTCTAAACAATCAAATTCGAGCCTACCTCAAAAATTTCACTAGAAGAGATTGTTTTGATGCTCAAATATCCTCAAATTCATCATCTCGACATCAAGATGCATTGACATGAGAAAAAATGGATTTCAAGTTTTAGAAATAGTGTATTTTGTAATGCACTTTTGAACTGTCAATTTTCAAGATTTTCAAGTTTTCATAAATCTCCCAATCTACACTATTTTTGAAGCTTTAAACTTTATAAATAAAGATGAAAATACATTTTAAGACTATAAAAAAGATTTCAAGTTTTCTATATTTCTCAACACTATTTGAATGTAGGCTCTAATTTGATTGTTTACAACCTGAGCTCTATACAAACCGCACCCTATATTTATTAACGCCTGTATAAAACAAAAAGTTTGAAACCTTAGATGTTATATATTAACGCCTATATAAACAATAAAGGTCAAATCTCAGATGTTACAGAGCTTTGATACTTATCAATGAACATAACTGAAAAGTATATTGCCTATATAAAAACGAAATCAACGCCGTGTTTCAGCGGTGATGAACAAACAGATTCAAACTTTTAAATGGATAACAATAAATCAAAAACTATAAATCTTACTTATGCTCCCACATACGAAACCAGCAACATATTTCCTCAAATCAAATAAATCAACTTGATTTGCAGATAATTAATCAGAAAACAAAATTCAGAAGTCACAATGCTATGATTCTTCTCAGTCGACAAAACCCACAACTATTATTCTTGCCCAAAATCATGGAACACAGTTGAATTTTGAATCGAATAAAAAAAATTTAGGTCAAATTGCTTGAAGAAAATCTCTAGCATGAATGGTTGAAAAAAATATACCCGTGTGGGTGGATGGTAAATAACAGATGCTATACCATAAGTAAAAAAAATTTCAGGACTAAGATAAAACCTGGATAACTTTGATTCCAGTGTAAGTGAAAATTATTGGAGCGCGAGACCAATTCGAGATCAGAGAAAAGATGTCGTGAGGCTTGTGATTGCAGAGCCCGGATTTTCTTGCCCTTTTGAGGAGAGAAGAGAAGTTATGTGTTTACGGATGAAGCTTTGTATTCCTTTCTTTATTGCTACTTTCTTCCTCTTTGGCTTCCCCATTTTATAGGAAGAAGAAGAGCTATCTGTAATATTTCTCAACGGGTCTATGAGAAAACAAAGGTTCCTTGATCTCAGGGATATACATCCAACGTTCATATGAACGTTGGTTCATGTGAACGTTGGATGTGATAAACATACTATTCTTCCGACAATTGTATGTAAAGTCACACGAGGCCTTATGGCCATACGTGCTAACAATAGTTCATATGAGTCCACCAACTCATATGCAATGTGCATCCTCTCTCCATGATTTATTTTTTAGATGGATTTTGAAACCAATTTTAGAATATCTAACATGGGGATCATTAACATATAGAAAATAATTTTTTAAACAAAAGATATTTGTTGAAAAATAAAATTTGAAGGTCAATTTTATTCTTTTGGTGGGAACATTATTATTTTTACACGAACACAATACACTTTTCCAATATTTGAAAGTGCTAATACGTTGAGTTTGGGCTGAGCGGTTTACGCCCAGCCTGAACTCATCGTCCAACAGGCCTTAGCTGCCCTGTGTAAGGGCTGGCTCGAGACCGGCTAAGAGCCGTACTCATGTTTTATATTGGGAAAATTACATAAACCTCCCAAAATGGACTTTCTAATCAATTTACCCCTCACCTAACTCTTATTAGCAACTTTTTCTCCAAAACCATGTTTCTTAGCAAATACTCCAAACTCAGAAAAAAAAAAGAGAAAAAAAGACTAAAATACCTCTCTCTTACCTCACATATTGACCATGGAGGTCCAGCACTTCACTATGGCAGTCCGACACTTTATCATGGCGGTTTGAAGTTTGGAAGAGGCGGCCCGACATTTATTTTTGAATTAATGAGCGGTCCGGTATTTGTGAGCTATGGTAAGGCAAATAGAAAATTGTGTCTAAAATAGGTGGCTTGGTAGTGTACAGTTCCGATCAGGTAGAATAGGTCCAGCAATAGGGTAAAGTATGAGGCTTTATGCAATTTTCCCTTTCTATTTTGCTTTTGAAAACCCCTCGGGCTGAGATGCGCTTAAATTCAGGTCATCAGGCGCCGCTTCGGCTGCTATGTGATTTCCGAATAAAAGAGAACCCAGTTTCTCACCGATGCTTTTAGTAAACCACCCTTCTTATTTCTACACTTCTTTCTAGTCCATTCCAAGAAACTTGTCTCGCAAAACTAGCTTCTTAAGAAAACGGTGACAGATCCATGTCATCTACTTGTAAATATGGCGTAAGGATTACGATTTACGAGTGGGGGGAGCTGTGGTCGTTAGAGAGAGACGAACGTGGGCGTCCTCTCTCTCTCCTTGCGTTTCTCTCTCATCAATTCTACCCGCCCTTCCTCCTGCTTTCTCTGTCTAATACCAATCTTTCGCTCTCTACTGCCTCTCTCCCTCTCTCTCTCTACACAAGAGCTAAGAAGAAGGCGGACGAATCCAGTTTCCGATTCAGTGTGGTGCGCCCACAATTCTCGCCCCACTCCTGCCTCCGCTCCAACCGCCACGCTCGCTCCCTATTTAAACCCCATTCTCTCTCTCTCTCTCTCTCTCTCTCTCTCCCTCTCTCTGTCTCTGTCTCTGTCTCTGTCTGTCTCTGTCTCTCTCTAAATCTACACTTTGAAATCTCATCATTTGCAGGCTTATATGTCATTTCATTCCTGATCTTATTTATCTGAAAATCCCTAACTTTCTCACTCTCAGATTATTTGGGGCCAAAATTGAAGGGCATCTGCGCGTTTTGGCCCTGATCATACCCAAAAACCCTAACTTTATCTCGCTACTCAATTGTAACGGGTTCCAAGCTTGCTGCATATTTTTCCACTGGTGAGTTTGTTATCATTTTCTATCTGTAATTCGATCTATGCAATAATGAGGGTTTTCTATTAGTATTGGTGATGAAAAATGGAATCTTTCTCCCTCTCCCTCTATTCCTGTTCTCTATCTCTTTCAAATTGTTTGCAGATCGTGTCTTTGAGTTTTGTTGGTAATGAATCTGTGGGGTTGTGATTGTTTTGCTTATCGATTTGATGGTTTCCATTATTAGTTTCTGATTTTTATTGGGGATTTTGCTCCTTGCATCTTAGGAGGGACCATTTTGGTTATTTTTGGATGCATGCGTTTGATTTTGGTCCCTTTTTTGTTGCTCAATGGGCCTACGCCATGTTTTAGCTTTTCTTTTGTGGTGTCACATGGTTCCTGTTTTGCCAAGCTTTTTGAAAGTTTCTCGTGAATAAGGGTTGGAATCATTTGCACTCTTCCTCAATACTATTTTATTTCATTTTTCTCATTACTTTATCGGTTTTGAAAATATCTTACATTGGTTGGCAGTTGCTGAGATTCATCTGCTTGCATGGAAACTAATTTTTGACTTAAAAGGCCAACTACTTGCTGTTCGATTATTTTATGGTATTGCTTCTTGCCTTCCTTTACTTGTGGTCTATATCAAGACAATAATCTACCATGTGGGCACATGGTGCTTAGCTTTTTGGTTATGGTGGATCTGTTATATTGTTTCTTTCATTTGTCCCCTTCAGGTTGTTGATAAACTTTTTATGTCAGTATAGTAGTCATGCATAATCCTCTGAGCATTTTCCATTGAATATGATCCTTTGAGCATTTGCCATCGGATGTTTGGGAAGGTAAGGCTTAAAGTCATTTGGGAGGTTTTTGTTCATGTTGATTTATTCAGGAGTTCATTCGCTCTTTCCTTATTTAAGTGGTTATTTCCGTTGTGTACTACATCATTAGATATCATGGAAAGAGCCTGGAACATGTTCAACCCTGGTGTAAAAAGTTTGGGATATGAAGGCTATTGAGTTGGTATTTCAGCATTGCCAAATGATGGGCATCACATATATATGTATCTATTGATCGATTCTTCACTTATTTGAATCTCTATAAAAATGGTTGTGGCATTCTTTTGATGATTCGTTTGGCTACTTTTGATTAGGAACATCTTGTTTGGTACAATGTTTTATTTTCTTTATTATTTGTTAACAGTCTTGAATTTAAGTGGAAGGGTACATCAAGTTATAGAAGGGGTGGAAGGGTTGTCAGTCACATAAAGAGTTCAACAAAAGTGTAATAACCCGAAAAGAAAAAGTGAGAATAACAGGTCCTTGGAGGGGAGGAGGGGGAATGGAGGTTCCGATCGAAAGAAAGTCCTTCTGCATGAGGAAATCTCTCTCACAAAGAACTTTCCTAAGCACTTGGGAATGGGAGATCAACACCCTGGCCATATCCTGAAAATCTCCCATGGGCTTTTCACTGACTTGACTACTGGGTTCGTTTAATTTTGATACGTGAAGCTGCAATATACTAAGTTTAATGCTTATGATTTGTCAATTAGTTTTTGCATTTTGAGGAAGCAAGCTTAGATTATACATTCCCTGATCTCTGCTTTTTTCTCTTATCTGATAGGGGTGCTTTGAATTGTGATCAGTTAACTTGATTGTGAGAATGGCTCTTTTTGCATCTTGAGGATCTATTGTGATTTCCTTTATTGCATAGTGAAATACATTAGTCTATGTTCTGGTGTAGCTGAGGGTGGTTAGCCGTACGGTTATTGTGCTTCTACTTTTGGGCTAATTGGTCTATCGGATGTACTTAATGGAGAGATTTTGATCATAGGGATGGTACAATTATGATTTAAAATGTTAGTTAACAGTTTGCAACCAACAAGTTTGGAGATCTTTTTTTGGGGAGGTAGAGTTTGGGTCCATTCAATCCAGTGATGCGCTCATTTTGTCCACAGGTACTGAAACGACGAAAATAAACATGTGCAGGATGGGATATGTGGAATAGTTGTCATATTTCAAATTTTGAGAATATCAAACCTTGTTTCCCAACCTTTGGGGTGTGCCTTTCCTATATTTTTCTCCTGTAAATGGAAGGAAGGTCGAACGCTTACTTTGATGTCAATATCCTTTTATATTGGTTAATCATCTTAAAATTTGGGTTTCCTTGATTATTATATCATGAAATGCTAGAGAGCCATGGGTTGCCCCATGGTCCCAGAGCACAAATAATTCACAATTGTTTAGCATCCAATCTTCCCTGGTGTCTGTTCCCATAAAAGAGAAACCCGCCCTTTCCACTGTTCTTCTCATCTAGCAATAAGTTGGGTTAGCTAATTCTTTAAATTGTTCTGATACTATCTTGATGTTCTTTAAATTGTTCTGATACTATCTTGATGTTGACACACATGTAATAATCTCAGGACATTTGTTTTACACAGCTCAACATGCCTAAATTTGTTATCCATAGCTTTGTCCAAATATACCATTGCTTGAAAGTTGGCTGCCTGAATGCCTGGGCAGCCTGTCTAGGCAGGCGAGGGCCTTAGGCACATTGCTTAGGGCCATTGGCAGCCTACTTGTGTGGAGGGGTCCCTAGGTGCCTGCTTAGGCAGGTGTTTTACCCTGCCGTGGCCTTTCTTCTTCTTCTTCTTGTAAGCAAACACTTGGACTTGTGCTCTTGTCACGGGACACTTGGAGGACACAATCTCTCTCTCTACATCTTCTTCTTCTCGTCGTTGAACACTTGGACTTATGCTTTTTGTCATGGAATACTTGGATGCCGCTCTCTCTCTCTCTACATCTTCATCTAGCACTCTCATCATCCGACACATGGATGTCTCTCTCTCTCTCTCTCTCTCTCTCTCTCCACATATAGATAGATATCCCCACCCCAAGCACCCCATATATATTAATATACAATTCTCCCCCTCCTTGTGCCTTGTTATCTACGGTGCGCCTCAATCATGAGTATCAATGATTTTTTAGTATCTATAATCATAGTTGATGTAATTTTCAGAAAGACATTTTTTGGTATGGCATGTTTTAGTCTTTTCTCCTTTGGACAATCATGGAGTATTAAAACATGTCAATCCTTTAGTTGCTGCCACAATCCATTGAGATTTAGTTGTTTGTCGTAATGATTAGTGAAAAAAAGTTTCTCTGAAAAAATTTTATATCTATCAAAAAAATATTAGAAATAATTGTAATATTGTGATCTATGTTATACATGCTCATGCAGATGAGTTTAAAATGAACAATTTTTTTGTCTGGTTCTAGTTCAACCAATGGGACCAGATTGTCAGGTCCGGTTTTTAGGACATTGAGTTTATCTCAAGATTCTTCTTTTATGTAGTTTGACAATTCTTGAATGACTAGCATGGCCAAGAGCTTTGAAGATGACCCCTAAACCTGAACATGCAAAGCTTTTGAAGGGGAGCGAAGTAGGCTTTGGCATTTGAATGTCTTGGGTCCAGATTAGACTTTCACCTTAGGGGATATGTGTTTTTCACACCTTTGTGAGTTTCTAGAATAGGTGGTGCTTAATATTAAGGAATCTGATTTTGTACCTTGAGGGGTTTTGGTACCATATGTTTGTTGTGTAGCCAAAGGGCCAAAAGGGCAGTGTGTGTGTGTGTGAGAGAGAGAGAGAGAGAGGAGGGGGCGGGAAATGACTTGGTGGGCGTGTTTCCAGCAATGGTCCTTGGGGTGGGGAGGGGTGGATCGACATTCTCTATCGTTGTTTGGTTTCTGTTATGTCAATATAATCAATGATAACAAAAAAAAATGGAATATCAAAAGCCGTGATGCCACAGTCCTTGGGATTGGCTGTCATATTCATGTCTGATACCATGGAAATACATAAAATTACAAAAGACACATTTCCTTCCTATTTCCTTTGTTGTAAACAGGCATCATATAATGATGATTATAGAAGGAATGAGTTGATTTGAATAGGAAATGATAGATTTGTGATGGAAAAAGTTCTCCACGACACTTTGGATTATTAAGAGTTCATGGAGGTCCTTGTGTGCTGGTCGACATTTTGTACAAATCATGTAACCGTTAGAAATTCAAACTGCACTTGTGAAATCAGGTGCATATGGAAAGTCTTCAACTGCAGGTTTGAAGAAAGCTGTTGAAAACTTTTGGTTTTGTTCCTGTTCTTTGAACATCCTGGGTCTATAATCCTGCAATGGGTATTTTGAAGTTTTTGTTTTCTGTTAAAATTTCATTTAACAAGTTTGGTGTAAATTCTCGATGTTGTTTTTTTAGTCTTCATTCTCTTCATTTTGGAATCTTCTGATCTGTTTGGCAGTGAGATTTTTCAAATTTTGTAATTGGCCATGTTGCATTTTACAAAAAACACTAAATATGACAAAGGAAATGCAAGTAATCACTATTGTTTTAAAAGAAAAGGTGACAATATATTACCATTATAGCATAGTTACAAAAACTCCTCATGAGAAATGAGGTATTATGGCAGCCCACAAACTGGGTGCTGTGCTGTCAAAAAATCATATGAGAATTTTGTTATTGAGAAATTTGGAGTTCTATCAGAAAGAAAAAGATGTCCCTGAAAATGTTCTTGTAGATGGAGCTCCAAGAATTGCATAGCTTCTGTCAATATCCATTTGAAGGGTTGTTGCTTCTCTAAGTGAAATTATAGAAGGTTTGGTGAGAGAACTCTTTGATCACTGGGCATCGTGGTCGAGGGAAACAAAATTAAAGCCTCTTTTGTAGTGTATATATTTTAATTTCAGTTTTCATTTTGATAGCTGACAATGAATAATGAACTACTAATGAAAGCAGATACAAGGTATTTATGATGAATGATGATGATGGATAGATGATGGTTATCAAGAAAAGAGGAAAAAGGTATATGATTGATATTGTAGCATATTTTTAATAATTTCTGCTACATTGGTCTCGGCCTTTACCTTTATAAAATAATGCTAATAACTATCATAAAGAATTATCGCAATGCTATTTATGATGAAATTGGTGTTGTGATTGGGGAAATCATATGAATCAATGGGAATCATAGAAAAATTGAATGTGTATAATAATTTTACTTTTATTGTTTTCTCTTCTAACTTCCATTTGTTCCTAAGTTTCATTGATTTAATGAAAACTCGCATTTCAAATTTTGATTGATAATTATTGTGGAGCACTTCAATTCTCATGTAATTTTTTGTACTCTGAAGCTAATATCAATACCCTTGATGCGCTGTAGCACTCTTTTATACTATCCTTTACTCTATTGTTAATATAAATGATCCAGATACTTGTATTTGCACCCATTTTAGCAAGTCATGGTATGTTCTCTACTTTCTTAATATGTAACATAAATGTCAATCTTAATATAGCTTACCATCTCGAAAAATTTTTTTCCCATGTTTCAACTTCCTACATCAAATGTGATTTGGTTCAACAAACTCTTATACATTTTCATTATCATCGCCATCATCAACATTCGAGCATTATCCCAACTATTTGGGCTTTGCTATACGAATCTTGTTCTGCCGCTTCACTCTATCAAGGGTCATACCCTCAATGAGACTATAAATCATCACATCTTTTCCCACTACTTCCATCCAGGTCCTTCGAGGCCCTCCTCTTGCCCTTTTAGAGCCTTCCACTAGGACTAATCAGCCCTCCTAATGTTGTTTTATGTTGACGCTGCACATGACCAAGTTTACATTTCCACATTTTATGACCTTATTGGAGTTACCCCTAAGTTTCCTTTCTATCATTATTGTATTGCCACTCATCTATCTCAACATCCTCATCTAAGCTACACTCATTTTATAGATATATTATTTTTTGACCGCCCAACATTCTGTCCCATAAAGCGTGGCTGATCATACAACCATTCCATTGAACTTCCCCTTTAGTTTCATTGATAGGCGATGATAACATAAGACTTCAGAAGCACATCTCCACTTTTATCCACCCACCTTGAATTCTATAAGCAACATCCTCCTCAATCTTTCCTTTCTCATGGATTATCAAGCTAATATTTAAAAAATAATCTTTTTAAGGTACTTTTTGGCTGTTGATCTTGATTAATTCCTCGTTTCTGCTCCTATTATTATTGAACTTGCATTCCATATATTCTACCTTAGTCAAGCTAATTTTGAAACCTTTAGATTCTAAAGAATCCCATGAAGTTCTAACTTTGCGTTTGTGCCATCTCTAGTCTCATCAACCAAAAATATGTCATCTGTAAATAACACACAACACGAGACCTCATCCTGTGGAATGCTAGTTAAGTCGTCCATAACCAAACCAAAGAGTCATGGGTTCAATGCAGACCCCATATGTAGGCCTACTGTCATTGAGAACTCACTTCTCTTTACTAGTTGTCCTCACATTAGTTAGTGCTTCTTTGTACATAGCCATGACCATGTCAATATATCCTCTTGAGACTCCTTTCTTTATTGGCACCCTCCAAATTCCCTCTAGGTACCCTATACTATGCTTTCTCAAAATTAATAAAGACCATGTAGCGGTCTTTTCTCTTCTCCCCAAACCTCTTGATCAATTACTTAAATAGGAAAGTATCCTCAATGGTTGACCTGCCTGACATAAATCAGAATTGATTTTTTGTTACACTTGTTTCACATTTTAGTTGGTACTCAAATCATTCTCCCACTGTTTCATAGTGTGGCTCATAAGTTTGATCCTTCAATAGTTCATAAAACTTTGTATGTCTCCTTTGTTCTTGGAAATAGGTACCACAATACTTTTCTTTCATTCTTTAGGCATTTTTTTTGTTCTCAAAATCTTATTTAACAACTTGGTCAACTGGAATATGCCTCCCATGAACTTCCAAACCTCTATTGGCATATACCATATGGTCTTAAGGCCCTTTCTATCTTCATCTTTCTCAAAGCTTCTTTCACTCAGGTATCCTAATCGTATGAAAGTGTTTCGACCTCATTCATGTCAGTGGTTCCTCTTAACGAAGAGCTCTTAGAGTGGTCGTCTTTTAACAATTTTGGAAAATAAATTTTCCCTTGTCATTGACCTCGTCATCCTTCACCAACACCCTCTGATCCTCACCCTTAGTGTATTAAACATGATCTAGGATCGACACTTCCTCTCTCTTATTTTTTGCTAGTTTGAAGTTGTCTTTTCACGTTCTATTGTCTCCAATTTATAGATCATCGTATGCCTTACGTCTATCTTTTTTAGCGTTCCTTCTGCATTCTTCTAAATTTTGATCTTTCTTTTCCTTTGCCAAGTTTTGTAACATAATCATTTCTCACTAGTAACCTTTTGAGCCTTATCATTCGCCACCAAGTTTCCTTATCTGAAAGTCTTTTCCCTCGAGATTCTCCTAATACTTCTTTTGCCACTTTCTTAATACAACCAGCCATCTCATTCCACATAGCATAAATTTCGTCCTTAGAATTCCCTTTTCTTTCTTTCATCAATTTATTTCTAAATAAGTCTATTTTTTCTCTTTTTAAGTTCTACCACCTAGTTATTGGACAACTATTAATGTCACTCCTTCTCTTTCATCTCTAAATCCAAACATCCATAACTATGAGCACAACACTCAGGCATGGTATTACTTACCTTACAATCTTTACATGATGATCGTTATGCCTTCTTAACTTGAAAAAAGACTATATGGCTTTTTGATGGTCCACTTTTGTAAGTTATTAAATGTTCATCTCGCTTTTGATGGTCCACTTTTGTAAGTTATTAAATGTTCATCTCTGTATTACTAATTTTAGATCATAAGCTACGAAAATATCAAGAATGGCATCACCCACATATCATTTCTTTTCCCAAGTCCATATCGTCCATGTACCTTTTAATATATTCTATCTTTTCCTACATGACCATTTAACTCCCTTCCTAAAAATGTCCTCTCTCCATTTGGTATTCCTTAGACTACTCCATCGATGTCCTTTCAGAATTGTCTTATAATTTTATCCTCTATTCCTACCTTTGGTGCATAAGCACTAATTATATTAATTATTTCATCTCCTAACGCCTATTAATTAATAAGAGCCTATCACTTACTCTCTTAACATCTACTATTGTATCCTTTAAATCTTTGTCTACCATTATACTTATGTAATCTCTATTATTATCCTTTCCTATATATAGAAGTTTATCCATGAATATTTTTAGCTTTTGCCCCATTCCATTTAGTGTCCTGTAAACAAACTATGTTAACTCTCCTCCTTATCGTTTTATCCACTAGCTAATCTTATTTGATAGAGTTCCTACATTCCATGTGTCCAGATGAATCTTATTCTCTTGGTCTAGTTTTTTATCTGCGCTCGTCTAAAATGGCATGGGGAACCCTAAGCTACCCGCAACTGGACATCATTGCGGCATATCTCTTATAGGGAATGCCCTAGCTAACCTTGCTCATTTCTCACTCCACCTGGGTGCCGGAACAATTCGTGGCTTACAGGAAATGCCTTGGTATGAGCATATAATGTTGGATCAGGATTCATGATGGGGATGTGGCCAAAGTTTTTGCTGGCTGCTGACCTAACACACAACCCTCCTTTTTGATCCGGGCTTGGAACCGGCAATGACGGAGTTACAGAGTCTTATATTGGTAAAATAATAAATACATAATCACAATAGGCCTCATATTTAATGAATTCCCAGAACTTTGTGCACCCTTTGATGAGCCTGTAACTCATTGCAGTGCATATATAGGGTAACAAAAGTGTGCTACTCTTCATATTGATTTTGTCATAGTGGCTGGTGGATGCAGAAAAAGTAAAGCAGCTTTGGGGAGAGGTCATGATGTCAGTATCTACGGAAAAATGATGGCAGTCCTAGGATAGGGCTCTGATGGAAATATGTCAAGTGAATTAATAGAAGTTGGCAGTGGATGAATTATATGTTATTTCGTGTTGCTTGTGTATGTCCATCTTTCAGGGTTTTATGTTTTGGCTGGTTTTCTCTTCCAAGAAAATCCTTTACCTGAAATATTGCACCATAACATTGTTGTTTTTATGAGATTGTCCTTAAAGGGCTGTCATAATAATCATGGATTTTGGTCTTTTGGATTGTGATGAACTTATTCATATGATTCACTGTGTTCCACATTAAATATCTCAATATGAACTGCACGGTCGCTTTGTAGGATGATCTTGCATAATATTCTTATTACTGAGAGTGGATATTTTCTGTCAAAAAAAAAAAAAAGGGGCAGGGATCAGTTTTTATAGATGCCCCTTACCTCGCTCTGGTGTGATCTACTTTTAAGCATTCCCTCATACTTTTAAGCATCAACCATCTTGTGTCATATGATACATTCACAGAACACAAGTACTATTGGTCTTGTATCTGTAAATGAAATTGTGCTTTGTTCAGTTTTCTGAATCTCACTAGTAAGCATTTTTGAATAACAAAGAGGGCATCTGAATGCATTGAAGAATCTTTCTCACTACTGGTCTTGTATCCGTAAATGAAACTGTGCTTTGTTCATTCTGAATCTCACTAGTAAGCATTTTTGAATAACAAAGAGGGCATCTGAATGCATTGAAGAATCTTTCTGTCTCTTAACTCTCACCGGCACTCTGGGGCATTTATGCTTTTCTATTTTACATTCCAAGGAATCCACCTGTGGAATTTTGGATCCCTGGCTAGTTGCTTAGGAAGCAAGGCAACGTACCATCTGTCTGGGTAAACTATCATTTCCATGTCCTGGTATTTTCGGCGGTTAAAATGAGTTGCAAGTGAAGATGACCTTGCTCCCATTTTTTATTTTCTGAGCTGTAAAGGTATTTCATTTTTTTTTTGGCAGTTTGGCGCTTTTATATAGATTCTATACTGGTCTGGTAGTTTGGCGCTTTTATTTTTTGATGGTTCATTTGACGGCTAAAGGAAGGCAAGCATACTGATGCCCTCTGGGCAACTACACATTGATAGGAACCTACGTACTAGTCCAATTTCTGTAATTTGGGGATAGAACTTTGTAAAAAAAAGAGAATTGTTGTTCTATTGTTGATAAAGTCACTGGCTGCATGAGAAAATAAGAAGAAAGTTTTTGGTATCCCAAGAATATGGGTGTTTGCAAGCAGCACAATTGAGTGCATAGTTACTCATTGCTTATACCTGCCTCTGTCTCTACTTCTCATGCAGAATATGCTAGAACCAATCAAGCTGCACTTAAACAACTGCAATGTAGATTCTTCACGGCTTCATCTGTCCTCTTTAAATGTATGTTATTATATTCAGTTCGATAGATAGCATTGCATGACAATTTAGAGCACATGCAGCAAGTCCCAGATTTCAGTATATAACATTAGATCTTGGGTTTGGGTGGTTTTGGATGGGAAATAGGCATAATGTTGGATGGAAAGTTCACCATGTTAATTAGAAGTTCAACTACAATAAGTTTCTGCTTTTGCACCATCATCATGCACGTGCAAGTAGAGCAAGGAATTTATGGGTTCGTCATCTCTGCCAGACTGTTGGCTTAGCTATCAATTAAGCTACAATTCATTCAATGTTGGAAATCCTTTCCCTAGAAGCTTGTTCACAGAGAATAAATCCGTTGTGCTTCCTGTGAGGACGTGTATCTTAGTCTGGGCATGCATATGAAACATCTTTTCTTGCCCAGTTCAAAGTAACCTGTTGGCAGCCTCAAGAGTATCTTAATCAAACCACCTTCTTATGAACGGCCAAGTAAATGGCAGAGGGGCTCTATGTTTTTTTTTTTGTCCTCTTGATCATTAGAATGTTCTACTCTGGACAGTGTTGAATGTGTCTTTTTTATAGAGTATCTTAATCAAACCATCGTTTATACTTTTCTTTGTCCTCCTTTCAGCTTCACAATGCAGCGTTTTTTGCTAGAATGTGTTTCTGTAGTGTGTGCATGTTTTTTTGTGTGTTTCTTAGAGAGAGAGAGAGAGTCCCCTGTGTGACTTGCTTGGACTGATATTAAACTTCCACGTTTCTTGATAACTGCGGTAGGTTCCAATTGAAAAAGATGGCAAAGAGCAGGAGCCGCCGCAAATCTGCTTCCAGACGCTGCATGCTGCACCCACGCCCCTCAAAATTCACACGCCATTGGAACCTAGACAACACGGCCCACAGCACAAGCAACAAGAAAATCCCGAAATCAACTGCCACTGAACCCTCATTGAAGAAAGACTGGGAAGACGCAACATGCTCTGTGTGTATGGAATACCCTCACAATGCAGTCCTCCTCCTTTGCTCCTCCCACGACAAGGGCTGCCGCCCCTTCATGTGTGGGACCAGCCGCCGCTTCTCCAACTGCCTCGACCAATTCAAGAAGGCCCATGCCAAAGCCCGTGACCTCCAGGCCCCTCCCAGCCTTGCCCAAGTGGGGTCCATCACTCCCTCAGATAGTGAGGATGCATCCTTAGAGGGCGATGACGAGGGTCCCGTAGAGAGGTGGGAGGTGGGGGAGCTGGTGTGCCCCCTCTGTCGGGGCCAGGTCAAGGGTTGGACTGTGGTGGAGCCTGCTCGGGCCTACTTAAACCTGAAGCATAGGGGGTGCATGGAGGAGGGGTGTGGGTTCACAGGAACATACAGAGACCTGAGGAGGCATGTGGAGTTGGAGCACCCATGCTCCCGCCCTTGCCAGGTGGATCCGGAGCGGCAGCGTGACTGGAGGCGGTTTGAGCGAGAGAGGGACCGTGAGGATGTCATGAGTACCATCCGTTCCACAATGCCCGGGGCAGTGGTCTTGGGTGATTACGTCATCGAGGGTGGGGAGCCTTCGGCAGCTGAGGATGGCAACTGGCTAGATGTCCTACTCCTTTTTCAGGCGTTGGGTCCAGCTGCCGAGGGAGCCATGGGGGGTGGGAGGAACTTGTCGTCGAGATTGAGGAGGCTTGCGATGGGTCGACACCGAGGAGGGATTGTTGGGATGGGCTCCACATCGGGGTTGGGGGAGTGGGGGGAGGGGTCAGATAGTGACGACTTTGCAGCAGGGCCTTTCCAGAGGAGACGACGTAGAACGAGGCGGAGGGCGTTGAGGGACATGCATTGATGTGTGATGTGGGTATTGGATGTGGTGGGCCGTGGTGAGGCCCTATTGCAGGTATGATGTGGACGCTGTATATGTGATGTGCATAGACATTGTGCATAAACATGATCCCATGGTCCTTTTCCCTGTCTTTGAGGTAGGATAGGAGTGTTTTTATTTCCTGCTCTTTCCGTTGTGAAATTGTTGCTCTCTCTCTCTCTCTCTCTCTCTCTCTCTAATCTCTCTTGCTCATCATTTGTAGGCAATCGGCCTACATTAAATCCTGGGGCTTTGTGATTATTTGGCCGTTATAAATATACTTGCTTTTTGGGTTTGTATGGGTAGGCTTGCTTGGATTGGCTGGTGGCCAGTGCTGCCCCCTGAACCACATAACCAAGAATTGGAGAGAGAAATGGTCGTAACATTCTCTCAACAGTTGAATTATTGACGTCTCAGTTGGAAACTAGTGACCGTAATTCGATCAATTTATTAGTCCAGTTCCGATATTGTTCACTTTCTTGAAATGCCAATGATGAATCAGAGCTTTGCTTCTCATGCGTCCCCTAGGAAAATGCCACCACAGAACTCTGGTTTTGTTTTTTTTTCTCTATGTTTTTCTTGCATCGTTTTGTGGTTCTTTGTTTTATATCTTGCATTGGTCGGTAAACTTGAGGTCGTTTTCTTTTGAGATTACTTACTTTTGATACAAGGAGATCACAATTATTTACAACCATTCGATGTGAAATCTGATAGTTTGGGTAAGTCACAAAGTTTAAGAAATTTTTTTTTGAAGTTTGAGCTTGATCAATGGAATAAATGCAGCAATCTAATTTCACATCCAATGGTCAAGATTAATTGTGACCATTTTGTACCAAAAGTAAATGATTTTATTGTCTATTTTTCTTTTATGATAAATGTATGTCAAAGTACAGTACGCAAACGTCAAACTTTACTATGCACAAGCAATGCGAGGGCCTATTTACCCCTTTTTATTAGGGTTGAGAGAGAGTTTGTGCAATAATTGTCTATCTAAAAATTTGTAGGTACTCTCTTTTAAATTTGATACAGTTTTTTTTTAAAATTTTAATATACTCTTTAAAATTTAAAATTTGAGATAGTATTTCTCTTAAAATTTATTGATATAGTTTGTCGTTAAAAATTTGTATGTACCAAATATGTGTAATGCAGCGTTTTAAAAAACGTCGAGTCGAACCGGATTCGCTCGGTTCGACTCGGAATTCGCGAAAAGGGATCGGATCGGTTGAAAAATCGGAAATCGTTCGGTTCTAGAGAGAACCGGACGATTCCGCACCATGACTCGCCGATTCACTGTACGGAATCGGCGAGTCCGAACAGTGAATCGGCGAGTCCGTACGGTTTTTTTTTTTTTTTTTTGTAATCCATGATAGATTTTTTTGTAATACTTGATCGATTTTTTTGTAATCCATGATCGAATTGTTTTTGTTTTTTTGTAATCCATGATCGAATTTTTTGGTTTTTTGTAACCCATAATAGAATTTTTTGTAATCCATGATCGAAATGTTTGTTTTCTGTTCTTGTAATCCATGATCGCTTTTTTTGTTTTTTTTTTTTTTTTTTGTAACCCATGATAGAATTTTTTGTAATCCATGATCGAATGTTTTGTAATACATGATCGAAATGTTTGTTTTTTTTTGGTAATCCATGATCGAAATGTTTGTTTTTTTTTTTGTAATCCATGATTGAATTTTTTGTTTTTTGCTTTTTTTGTAACCCATGATAGAGTTTTTTGTAATCCATGATTGAATTTTTTGTAATCCATGATCGAATTGTTTTTTTCTTTTTTTGTAATCCACGATTGAATTTTTTGTTTTTTTTGTTTGTTTTTTTTTGTAATCCATGATTGAATTTTATGTAATCCATGATCGAATTTTATGTAATCCATGATCGAATTTTATGTAATCCATGATCGAATTTTATGTAATCCATGATCGAATTTTATGTAATCCATGATTGAATTTTTTGAAAATTTGTGATTTTTTTTTTTTAATCCATGATCAAATTTTTTTTTGTAATCCATGATAGAATTTTTTGAAAATTTGTGATTTTTTTTTTAAACCATGATCGATTTTTTTGAAAATTTGTTTTTTTTTTTTTTAATCCATATTATTCAAAGAGAAAATGAGAGAGATGATGATTCTGAGGCCACCCTATCCCAGCCATATTATTCACATATCGACTCCCAACAGCAACAGTGTAGGGATGAGCACGAAATACTGTAAATTAAATGCTGAATGGCGGTTCATGCAGGGAAAGAACATATCAATATTCGCATATTCATTCAAAAACATGAAAATTCTTAATGGAGTACCCTCATTTTTTATTGAATTCCTAAAAAACAATATTTATAATGAATTTTAATAATTTTTTCGAATTTTTTTTAAGCTTTATTCTGACCGATTCACCCGATTCCCGATCAGGATCGCCGATTCGCCGATCCGGATCGGTTTTTTGGAAGCCCGATCCTGGTCACCGATCCGTTTTTTAACCATTGGTGTAATGTAATTTTCACATGAAATATTTTCATGCACATGTTTTTATACCTATCAAATGTGCTTTAAGTTTCGAGTCGAGGGGCCGATGAGTGGAATCCACAGGCTTTGGAAATTAAGAAAAAACAGGTTTTGGTGTGGAAATGAAATTGTGGAAAAGTAAGGTGATTTTTCGATGTTTAATTTCCGTAAAATTTTAATATCCTAGCTATTGAGCAATCCAAACAATAAATTTTAATAATATTGAAGATGTAAAGCATCCATCTTAAAAATGGATGCAATTAGGTGCTCCATCTAAAAACAATAGAAATTAACAGTCCAAATGTTTTCTTATTAGAATTATTATTTTTAGTTTTTAAAGTTTATTTATTTTTTCATATTCATGATCGTTAGTGATTACATGTCTTTAAATAATCTCTAACGATCATGAATATGAAAAAATAAATAAAGTCTTAAAATCCATCTCAAAAATAGATTTCTAAAGAAGCCTTCATTTCTACTTATACTGGCTTGGCTGCATAGAAACTGAGTCCTTATTATGAATCCATGACCTAAAATGCATGTGCACAAACGGGCCCTAAGAGTGCTTTAGACATGGGTTTCCCTTTAATTGAAGTTCACCGAGGTGATCAACAAATGCTCCGGCACTATATTTGTGGGCTTTATTCCCATTAACCCCTATAACATCGTAAAATCTCCGTTACAAGACCATTCTTTTATCCGATGGGCCCGCACCATATCCTCTATATAAACGCTAAAATCCAAGTATGAGTATCATCATACTACATAGCCGACATCATATTTTTTTAATGGAATTACTACTGTTATCTTTGGTTTCTTTCTCATTTTCTCTCTTTAGCCTCGCCAGGAAGGGAACTTGTGTCATTAGAGCGCAAAAACTTAACTGAACTAACAACTGTCATTTGAAAGAGTTGGCTGGGATAGAGAGAGAGGAGATATCAATTGAGAAGCAACTACATTGACAAGAGTAAATGTTGGACTTATGTGATCTAGCCGTAAATGTTGGACTTATGTAATTTAGTCGGTGTATATATTTTATTTATTTATTTATTTTTTCTAACTTAGATCACTCACAAGTAGTCCATTACAATAAATTGACTTGAAAAGAAATAAAGAAAACAAATCCGGGATCTAAAACTTGAAGCCACTAAGCCACCTCTTTTATTAATCAAAAGAAAACCACAACAATATGCTTGGAAATAATAAAGGACATAAGAAATAATGTTTACAGTGCAAATCGGGACGATATCAAGATGAGATCCGACCAGATCCGAACCACAAACTGATTTTTAAAAAGTGTGATAGAGAATGGGAAAAATTCGAATTATGATATGAGGCCAGATCTACTCAGAAATAAGTAGATCCGCTCTTAGATCAGTGGCAGAGCCAACATTGATCCAAATGCACAAAATATGGAATGGAATAAGATCTTAGATCTAACAAAAATGATTGAAAAAATAAAGAAAATGAAGATAAAAAGAATACCTGGTCGGGCCAGTTGGCCTGGCAAACCTGAGGCTTCGAGGCCTTGCTCGTATCAGAACCGCGGTTGGAATTTCCATCGTGGATCCTCCGTGTCTCTTTTCAATATTGACCAAGCCTTGGCTTGGTTGAATGATTTTCTTGGATTTGATCTAATGGCTAGGGTTTGCTAGGGTTTTTTCCTAGATCTAGGGTTTCTCACAAGTTTTCTCTCTGGTCTGTGGAGTCTCTCATTTCCAGCTTTTTCTCTTTCTCCAATTTCTTGTGCTAATCGCGTCTATTCCTAAAAGAATACCCCTCTGATTTTCTGCCATATACGTCGCATCCCCCAAAGAGGCACGTTAGTGGTTTTTTTTTTTTATAGACTCAAAAGGGGTGTAGAATGGATAGGGGTGTAAAATGAATAAACCGTTAAAAATTGGGGTGAAAAATGGATAACTATTAAAAACCACAAGATTTGTCAAGATACTGAATCACATGATGGAGACCATGGATGACAACGTTATATGGTTCAGGGATTTTATGGAATAGTATGGTCTTAAGGGTTGTTTAAGGTAAGAAAATCATGAAATTTGTCAGTTTTAAAATGGGGTGTGTACAAATAAATATGGTAAGAAACAAGAAAATGAATGTCACATATTATCTCAAATAGAACAAGAACTCATAACACAAGGACAAAATCTCAAACTAAGACTTACCCCTTGATAACTTAGTTGAGAGTGATAACATCTCATTACTAAACCTTTAACCCTTTAGGCTATGTGAGAGATGAGAGAGATAACATTTAAGTGGGGGGTGTCTTTCTTGAAACATGGAAGAGATACCTTTTCTACTAGGGGCGTGCCCCTTTTATTGAACCAAAAGAGAGAGAGAGAGAGAGAGAGAGAGAGAGCATCTACTAGGGGCATAATGGCCCTTTTATTAACCAAAGAGAGAGAGAGAGAGAGAGAGAGAGAGAGCATCTGCTAGGGGCATGCCCCTCTAAAGCATATGAGTGAGAGAGAAGATCTTAGATGTGTGTGAGATATAAGAGAGGGCATCCTTTTATATAGTGTTTTAAAGGGGGTTAGGGTTTCCATATGGTTTGCCTCTATTGATCTTGGGTGAGTTGTGGAGTGAGAGATATGAGCCATCCATTTCATAAATTAGCCATTACGATCACATGGAAGGTGCTAGAACCTATATCATCCATTTTCTAAACCAATTTTTTATCAATTAAATTAAATAACAAAATATCAATAATAATATTGTGCTTTCTTATTCTCATGCACAAACCTCTTCATACTTTCCATAGTTTGATTTAAATACTCCATAAAATCAAACTTTCCAAAATACAATATCTTTTCCTTCAAGCCATCAAGCTTGAATCAATAAAATAGAAAGTGAGACAAGAGTGGGGCATGCCACCCTATGTGGCACTCCATGGGCCCCACCAAGATGCAATGGTGGGCCCATTTATACTAATGGCCCCCCATGCAAAAATAAAATATTTCTAAAATTAATTAATAAATATTTAAAATATTGTAAATTTAATATCTTCGTTTTTTATAAATTTCAACTTCATAAATAAAATACCCAGATATTCAGAAAAATTCAAATAACAATTCTCAAAATCAAATAACACTAAAACAGATATAATTAAATGCTTTTGATGAGAATTTGATCAATATGGTCTAGGAATAATTCAACTCTAGTGCACTCTTTCACACTTGTTTTCTCAAACTGACCAAATACTTTTCATGACCAACAGTCTATCGCAGGGGCTTATGATTGAGTTGCCAGAGTCAGCCAATGGGTAAGGGGGACATAATCCAGTCTGTGGATTTCACGTTCTCCCTAAGGATGTATAAAAGTCACCTTGATTTGATGCGACCAACTCTGGGGTGCATAAGAGTAATCTCTTGAACATGTACATGCTTCACCCTTAAAGGTGGTTCGCTTTCTCGATATGGCTATCATATGTACATGCCATGTAATGGTATGCGAATGAGGCTTTGACCATTTCTCTGAAGCCTACCATCACATATAAAGGCCACACAATGCCTTAACTCACTCATTCGGGCATACTCCGACTTTATCAAGGAATGACCAATTATAACTCCTATCGATTTAATTCTATGCCCAAGTAATATGAGTTTTTTTCCAACCGACTATCCTAATACGGCATGCCCAATCTGGTATCAATAAACATCATTTCCTTAGTATGATCCACACAAGACCACACTCCCACTGAGTTCAAGTTCTATTATATCAAAAGTTTAATTACAAGCAGTGATAAGGCCTTTAATGGTCACATATACGCAACAAAGAGTTTGTGTTATTTGTGGAGAACCATGAATTGGGTTTGGAGAAATGGGTTGTTGGATTGTCAAGATTAGGGTGGACGATAATTTAGATATTGAATTTGATCATTTATACCCATGTTAATTGTCTGGACTATCTTGAAAGTACCTTGGATTACTTGCATGTTAAGAAGGTATCTTTTGGTTTGGGTGGAGGGATGAAAGAGAATAGGTAAAGAGGTGGGGTGGGCGGAGAAAGGGGGACATGACGAAGATAGTGGTGAGGAGTGCTCAACCTAATATCATGGGCTTGGACTTCAATCATGGACAAGAATGTACTGGCTTTACAAGGGAAAGAAGTAGTCTACAGCTACACCTACTGAGAATGAGATGGAGAGTTTGATCGCTTAGCCAAAGAACAAGCCTCGTCTTAACTCTTTATCTTTTCCCGCTCCCTTCGTCCTATCTCTGCTTTTTCGTCTACTCCCTCCAAACTTGTCTTTTCCACTTTTTCTTTCTTTACCATCACTTTTTATTCTTGTACTTTTATCGTTATCCCATTGAAATATAATTACCGTATCAAAAAAAAAAAAGAAAAAAAAAGAAAAGAAAAAGGGTGTTGGAGGGATGAGAGAGAATATATAAAAAAAGGAGGTGGGGTGGGGGAAGAGAGGGGTACATAGGTGAAGATAGGGGTGGGGAGTGCTCAACTAAGAGAGGGAGAGAGAGGTGAAAATAGGGGTGGGGAGTGCTCAACTGAGAGAGGGAGAGAGAGGTGAAAATAGGGGTGGGGAGTGCTCAACTGAGAGAGGGAGAGAGAAGTGAAAATAGGGGTGGGGAGTGCTCAACAGAGAGAGGGACAGAGAGGTGAAAATAGGGGTGGGGAGTGCTCAAAAGAGAGAGAGGGGACTAGGGACTAAGATGAATGTAGGTTATATATATAGGAAAAGTCTTCCTAACGCCTATAAGTGAAAATAAATAGTGATTTGGTTTATTTTTATCACCGTTCAAGTTTCATCTCGCGGTTACGATTATCCTGTAGTATTTTATTTTTTATTTTTATTTTTTTATAAATCGGAATGATCTAAATTTTGGAGGGTATATACATCTTACTGAGGCTCATCTAATAAAAATATAAAAAAAATTATCCACAAAAATAATTGATCAAAATACCCCTGAAAATTTTTGGGGGTATTTTGGTCAATTATTTTCATGTAAAATATATTTTTGGAAGATTCTTTTATTTTTTATGAATACACGCTCCAAATTTTAGGTCATTTTGATTTGCAAAACAAAAATGAAAAATGAAATACTACTAGCGATGAACTTTGGGCGGTGATGGGGTAGACGAAATCACTGTTCATTTTCGCCTATAGGCGACCATTTACCTTTGATACAAGGTGGTCACAATTCTTTACAACCATTTGATGTGAAATTTGATAGCTTGGATGTGTTACAAAGTTTGATAAAATTTCTTTTGAAGTTTGAGCTTGGTCAATGAAATAATTGCAGCCACCCAGTTTCACATCCAATGGTCAAGATGAATGTGACCACCTTGTATCAAAGATAGATAGTCTCATTTTATATTTTCTTTATATATATATATATATATATAAACCTAAAAAATTCCTATAGGCAAAATGCGTCAGTCCTTCGCCGCTACCACAGACTTACTATGTTTGTGGCGGTTTATTGAATGGACTCGGAACGAAAAAATTCCGTGTGAAGTTTTGACTGTCACAGGCCTAGTATGTTCGTGATGGTACGGTCACGAACATGCTAGGTCTGTCGCAGTCAAAAAACGTATGCCGCCTGATTTTTTGGATGGTGATGAACCTATGAGAAAAAAATATTGTTTATTTGTGCCCATATGCGTTGTGTGTATATATATATATATATATATATATATATATATATATATATATATATACACTATAAAACACCTATAAGCGAAAATGAATAGTGATTTCACCTGCCCTCATCACCATCCAAACTTCAACACACGGTCACAGTTGTCCGGTAGCGTTTCAATTTTCATTTTTTTACTAATCGGAATGATCTGAAATTTAGAACGTGTGTACTTCTTAGTGAGATGCACCTAATAAAAATATTAACAAAATAATTTAAAAAATATAAATTGACTAAAATACCCCTGTATATTTTTCAAATGATTTTTTTAATATTTTTATTAAGTGCGCATCACTAAGAAGTACGCACGCTCCAAATTTCAGATCATTCATTAGTAAAAAAAATGATTGAAATACTATCAGACAATTGTGACCATAAGATGAAGTTTGGATGGTGATGAAAGTAGGCAAAATCACTATTTATTTTCGCCTATAAACATTTTGTAGTATCCTCCATATATATATATATATTAGAAGATGCTAGGATGAGCCCACTAGCTCACAAGAAAAAATGAGCCCAACGGTTTAGATTGAATCTGGGCCGATCTAACGATCACGGATGCCCGATAGTGTTTGAATTTTAATTTTTTTCTACAAATGTGAATCACTTGAAATTTTAGATGTGTGTTGATAAAAAATAGGTGAACATTTGAAAAATATCAAAAAAAAATTTACATGAAAACAAATGAACAAAATACCCCCGTAAATTTTTAGGGGTATTTTGGTTATTTTTAATTTACGGATTATTGTTTTTATATTTTTATTAGGTGTGGCTTGATGAGAAGAACATTTACCTAAAATTTCACGTAATTTGGATTTGTAGAAAAAAAAATTAAAATTCAAACACTTTTGACCGTCAGATCGACCCAGATTCAATTTGGACCATTGGGCTTATACTATTATGTAAGCTAGTGGGCTCCCCCAAGCTTTTTTCATATATATATATATATATATATATATATATATATATATATATATATATATATATATATATATATATATATATATATATATATATAATAATAATAATAATAATAATAATAATAATAATAATAATAAAATATGACCCATTCATGATAAAACAACATAAAAAAACAATGAAAACAACAACAATAACAACATAATCTTTGCAGAAATCGATAAACATATTATTGGATATTTTGAGGGTTTTCTTGCTCAAGAGAGCAATATGATCTTCATTCGGCCGGCCAATTTTACCTGCCTCTTTGCTTGATCCATATAAGTAGAAGAAACTTATCGTGGATGTTACTTTGGAGGATATTAAAACTTATATTTAAGATATGAAAAATAAGAGTGCTTTGAGTCTAAATGGTTTTATTGTTGAATTCTACAAATTCAGTTGAGAAATGATTAAGAAAGACATTTTTCTGGTTGTGAATGATTTCTTTAAGAAATGTAAATTTTTTAAACAAATTAACTCTACTTTCATCTTTTTTATTCCTAAGGTGAATTTCCCAAGCATTATGAAGGATTTTAAACCAATTGATTTATGCAATGTTCTGTATAAATTTATAAACAAAATTATTTATAATCACTTGAGGGAGTGTTGACAGTTATAGGGACCAAATATTAAGTTTCCCCTCTTGTATATTACAATATATTAAAGTTCTTATATTGAGTTTATTGAGTTTCCTAATTTGCGAGATCACTATTGTAATGAGATTTATTTTCTACAAAGCAAGAGTTGTAACTCTATAAATCTCTAGAAAACTAGAGTAATCCCTATGAATGAGATACTGGTTTACCCTTCATGAACGTAGGCACCATTGTCGAACCATGTATATGTGTTGGTATTTTCCTCTCTCTCATTACTATTTCTTTTATTACAAAATCTACATGGTATCAGAGTAGAAATTTTGAGATTATGTGTAGAAAATCACTAAGTCGATATTTTCTGGTTTTTTAATGATCGATTTTCTATAGGCTCAAAAGACGGGCTCAACGTAGTTTTTGGATTTGTTTTCATTCTTCATTGCAAACCGGTGTTCGCAAAATCGAATCGGAACGGTTAACTGGATATAGACCTGGATGCGGTTTAACCAGCCTAACCAGTAAACTGCCGATTCAACTGCTTTAACTGGGCAAGTCTCGGGCGGTCAAAAAGTTGTTAAAAAAAAAGAAGAAAAATACAAAAAAAATATACTAAAATATAAAAAGCATATAAAGAATGATTAAAACAAAACACATTCAAATGAAGTAGAAAATTAATGAAAAAAAATAGATTTTGACCCATTTTATATTTTCCAAAGGCTATTTTTAAAATTTCTTTAAAAAGATGGGAAAATATAAAGTGAGTATTAATGACCAATTTTTTTTTAATGTAAAGAATATTTAAAAATGCATTAAATCGAATGTAAAGAATATTTAAAAATGTAAAGAATATTTAAAAATGCAAAGAATATTTAAAAATGCAAAGAATATTTAAAAATGCAAAGAATATTTAAAAATGCATTAAATCGAATTCCTTATTTGTGAGAATTTATATACATTTTTTTGAATTTTTTTTTTTTTCAATACCGGTTGATCACCCTGATCGTCTAAAACCGGAACCAGCCACTGACAAATTCTAATCGAACCAAGCGATTAGCATTTAGATCGAGCAATTTCACAAACAATGTCACAAACTAGTAAGTTCCATGAATTTTTTGCGAACTTCAGTCGCCGTCCTTTTTCTTTTTTTTTTCCAATCTATGCGTTGCAAACCAATGCAACCTTGCGTAAAGGTTTTATTTGTTAGACGGTGCTTTGATAAAGTTAGTCTCTGAGAAGCAAGTGATTAGAAAGCTGGTGCATGAGAGAGCCTCAGCCCTATAAAAAACCATAATGAATAGTCTATCTCTTCATTAGGGAGAGAAAATCGATTCCAAGAATAATAGAGAAACTACAGAGCAAGAGAGAGAGAAAGTTAGTCCGAGAAGCTAGTGATCATAACAATTTGGTCTTTCCCTTTCAATGGATGTAAGATTGCCAAATTTAACTCATTCATGTTTCATGTGAGGCTCCTACCTTCCTTTTTGGTGTCTTGTAATGTTGCAAGTTGGCCCTTCCCTTTCTCCCACCGAAACAAAAAAAAATCGTCAGTAATTTGTTCGCATAGTGGGCTTGATTCCTTCTGCTACCTTTTTCCTAGAAAGGTTTTCTTTAGATTATGGAAAGAAATCAAAGCCCAGAGATGAAGTGCGCACCGGCACATTGATTCGTATTCTCCCTTGGCGTGCTGGATGCCCGGCCCTCTTTCTCTCTAGGGTTGCTTCGTCAAAAGTTGGATAAATATTGATGATTTCTAGAGAGAGAAACGATAGTGGTCATTGGTAGGTTTTCGGGTTGCAATTGGCATACGGATGCATCCGTAGCTGTAGAGATAAGGTGCACCATCAAATTTTATCATGATATATAATTTTTATGTAAAATGTTCTTAGGATTATCTCAAAATCTATTTTTATATCTAATTATAAAATTTTAAATTTTAAAAATGGTTAAAATCAAGTAAATCTATAAACATATGAAAATCTTGAAAATGGACGATGTAGATAATATGTTGTAAAATGCATTATTTTGAGACTTAAATTCTTTTTATTTTTTATAGTCATACATCTCGATGTTGAGATGATCAATCAAACGGTTTTTCATCATTAAAACTACATTTTTCGATGGATTTTTGAGGGGCATTCGTAGTTCTACATTATAAGGTAACATCCATATATAAATTATTTCCTTTTTATTGAGGCTTCTTCTACTCTTTTAATTGCTATTTATTGCTTAGGTCAGTCTTTTGGTTCCTTTTATTTATGTGAAATGACAGATTCAGAACTTAACTCTAGTATGAAACTTACTATTGTTCCTTTAAATGCACTTAATAATTATCTGGCTTGGTCGAAAGTTGTTTCTCGTTCTTTTTTTGAAAAATTTAAACTTGGACTCATAACTAGGAAGAAAATCATGAATCTTGATTTCAAAACCTCTGAAGAAAGTGTTGAGAAATCTTTTTTGGTTGCTACTAATGAGAAATATGAAACAAAATGTTTCAAAATAGTGGTAATAAGACAACAAATAGATTTACCGCTCAGACTGCAACTACTCAAATCCATCACTGCAACTGTGATCATTATCAGCAATCAAGTGACAACAATAGTTTATCCTCCACGCATGATTCTTCTTCTTTACTCTCGGATACAAGTAACTCCCATACTCTCATGTCTTCCTGTGATACTTTTCCTTAGAGAATAGATTCAGGGGCCACATGTCATATGACTGGTAACTTGTAGTGTCTATCTAACATAAAAAATAATAAAACTATGACCCATGTGTCTATTGCTAATGATTTCTTAATTTCTGTCCATAGTGTTGGTAAGACCAATTTCTTTTCAAGGTAACAAAACTCTAAAGTTCTTTTATGCCATCATATTCCTCTAACTTGATATCTGTTAGAAAAATTACTCAGAGCATTAATTGCAATGTTATTTTATCTTCCAACTCTGTGACTTTCCAAGACTGGGCTATGAGGATGAAGCTTTGGTTGCTAGTCAAGATAATTCTAATATTAACCAATTGTGGCGGTGCAGATTTTGACACCCTACAGATAAAGTTTTGAAAATCTGAATGCCCTCTTTATCTTTAAACTCTCTATCTTGTAAAGTTTACAAATTCTCAAAACATACAAGACTTCCTTTTTAGTTTTTTATGCATGCTTCAAAGGAACCATTTTATTTGATATATTATGATATGTGAGGACCCGTCCCAGTTGACTCTTATGCCGGTTTTAGATATTTTGTTACTTTTATTAATGATTAGTCTTGTGCCACTTGGGTATATTTATTGAAATAAAATACAGAAGTTTTCGGTGTTCAAAGAATTTTTCAATTGATTTCCACTCAATATAATGGCAAGATTAGAATTCTACGGATTGATAATGACATAAAGTATATGAACAAAGCTTTTTTTAAGCATTTATTGAATCTTGGTATTATACACCATACATTGTATGTTGAAACATTGCTGAAAGGAAAAATAGATACCTTTTGGAAGCTATAAGGTCTTTGATGTTTCAGATGCATGTTTCAAAAATTTATTGGTCTGAAGCTGTTTTAACTTCTTGCTATTTGATTAACAAACTTCCAAGTAAAACTCTTTAGGATAAATCTCTCCTTGAAATTTTGAAAAATAGAAAATCTGATTTGTCCCATTTGCGAGTACTTGGATGCGTGTCTTATGTTCATGTGGTTGAGCACAATTGGGATAAACTTAATAAACGTTCCAATAGATGTATCCTTCTTGGGTACTCATCTACTCAAAAGGGATACAAATGTTATATGATCCCATCAGAAAAATGCATATTTCCAAATGTGTTCAATTTGTTGAAACATAGTCCTATTTCCGTGACACATGGTGAGCGATTTGGAAAATAGGACTCAGGGGGAGTGTTCAAGAGGTTATTTGCCCTTGTATAATAATAGTATCAGTTATGTATCGAACATACCCGGAACAAGTCATGATGATCAAGTCGAAGCTGAAGATACCTCTAAAACTCACCAAACTGGTTTAAGAGAAGAAGACTCTGTCGTGGTCGTGGCCCCACCTGATCCCCCTTTGCACATGTCTTCTCATATCTCTCAATCTTCCTCTAGACTTCAAGATTTTTATACTTATCATGTTATTTTTTATCCTCTTCAAAATCATATTTCTTATGAAAATATCTCTCCTAGCTATTTTGCTTTTTTGAGTTCTATTTCTAATAATTCTGAGCCAACCAATTTTCAAAATGCTATTTTTCAACCTGTGTAGATGAGGGTTATGAAAGAAGAATTTCAACCACTTGACAAGAACCATACTTGGGACATTGTCACGCTACCTAAAGAGAAGAAAGTAATTGGATGTAGATGGGCTTATAAAGCCAAATATAATAGTGATGGGTATATTGAGAGACATAAGGCCAGGTTGGTGATTTATTCAAACTTATGGAGTCGATTATAAAGAGACTTTTGCATCGGTTGTCAAGATGAATTTGTTTGTGTTCTTTGTCTATCGCAATTAATTGTGGGTGGTCTCTGCATCTGATGGATGTTAAAAATACCTTCTTACATGGTGACCTTGAAGAAGAAGTCTATATAAGTATTCCTCCAGGTTTTGTATGTAAGTTAAATAAGACTTTATATGGGCTTAAACAATTACCTCGTGCATGGTATGCAAAACTCAGCACAACATTGATGAGTGTTGGGTTTTTTAAAAGTTCAGATGATAATTTTATGTTCACAAAAATGAGAACTTCAGGTACAACAATTGTGCTGATTTACGTTGACGATATTATCATTACAGGTAATGATAAAGAAAATATCACGAAACTTAAAAATTATCTTTACAAGAAATTTAACATTAAGGATCTTGGTTTGCTAAAGTATTTTCTCGACATTAAAGTAGCACAATTTTTTTAAAAAAACTATTCATTTCTCAAAAGAAATATGTATTAGATCTATTGAAAGAAACTGGGAAATTGGGAGTCAAACCCGTTGGCACTCTTGTTAATATTAAATGCAAACTTAATTTAACAAATAGAAAACCTCTTGAAGAAGTGGGCCGTTTTCAAAGACTTGTGGGCAGATTGATTTATTTAACTATGTTACGACTAGAAATAATGCATGTGGTTAGTCTTGTGAGTCAATTTAAGCATGCTTCTAGATCATATCATATGGAGGCTGTCGATAAAATTCTCAGATATCTCAATAGAGATGTTGCGTTAAAACCGAATGGTCACACTAATATTGGTTATTCCAATGTTGACTGGGCTGGTAGTTCAATTGACAGGAGGTCCACGTTCGGCTATTGTACATTGGTAGGAAGAAACTTAGTTGCGTGGAAAAGCAAGAAACAAAATGTAGTTGCTCGATCCAGTGCAAATGCTGAATATAAAGCTATGGCTTCAATTACAAGTAAATTGATGTTGCTAAAATGGCTACTTCGAGATATGGGATTCCCAATGGTCAATCCAATTGAGATGTTATATGATGCTCAAGCAGCTATGCATATAGCCTCCAATCCAATTTTTCATTAAAGAACCAAGCACATAGAAGTTGATTGTCATTTTGTGAGAAAAAAATGTTTAGTAAAAAATTATTAGTACTCCTTATGTTCAAAGTGAATATCAATTTGCAGACATGTTTACCAAAGCTATAGCAAAGACAAAGTTCCATCAGATGCTATCCAAGTTGGGCTCCATTGATATCTACGCACCAACTTGAGGGGGAATGTTAACAGTTATAGGAACCAAATATTAAGTTTCCTATCTTGTATATTACAATATATGAAAGTTTCCTATATTGAGTTTATTGAGTTTCCTATTTTACGTGATTACTATTGTAATGAGATTTATTTCCTAAAAGACAAAAGTTGTTACTGTATAAATATCTGGTAAACCAGAGTAATCTCTATGGATGAGATACTGGTTTACCTTCTATGGACATAGGCACCATTGCCAAACTTTGTATATGTGTTGTTGGTTTTTCCCTCTCTCCTATCATTATTTCTTTAAGGAGAGACTCATTACAGAGAATATGTTGATGCCACAAGAGCTTATATCTCTTAGTTATAAATATTCCAATGGGGTCAAGATGTGCTTGCGGCTTGATTTAAATAGTGCTTATGATCGGGTGTCTTGGGAATTTCTTCTTATAAGAGTGCAAGCCTTAGGTTTTCCAGATCTTTTTATTTTTTGTATTCGTCAATGTATCTCCACATCTTCCTTTTCAGTATTACGGCATGGATTACCAAATGGTTATTTCAAAGGGAAAAAGGGTTTAAGGCAAGGGGATCCTTTGTATTCTTATCTATTTCTGCTAGTTATGATTTTTCTCAGTAGACAATTGCACTATGCATGTTGCAAGGTATGCTACCTAGGGATTTTGCTTTAGATTTTGATTATGGGATTTCTCACCTTTTTTATGTGAATGATGCAATTATTTTTTGCGAAACTTCTAGTATTGCTACTAGTGTTATGAAAGTTATTCTATTGAATTTTGAAATGGCCACAGCCCTAGAAACTTAATACTGCCAAGAGCAAAGGTTTTTTCTTTGGTGTAGCACAGCGTACCAGGCACCTGATTTTGAAGGAGCTTGGTTTTGGAAAGGATCCTTACAAGTAAGATATCCGAGTCTCCCATTATTCCATGGTAACCTAAAGCACAACCACTGTCACAGTTTGATCGGGAAGGTTATTGGTGAAATCAGTGCTCAATTCATCGACTACTTTTGTATACGATATTTTCATCCTAACCAGGCATACATGCAATGTTGTAGAAAGTATGCCACGGAACGTCCTATGGGCATGTAGGGCTAAAAAGAAAAGTATACATCTTGTTAAGTGGAACACCGTATGCCTTACTCTTGAAGAGGGAGGTCTTGGGGTTGCAATATTGCTGATTTCGATATTATAGGGATGATGAAATTGACATGGAGAATCTTGTCAGTTCCATTATCCTTATTAGCACATTTCTTCAAGCACAAGTATTTCAAAAAATCTTCTATAGGGTCGGAATTGGGAAAAAGAGTTGTTCTTATGCTTTGAAGGGTATTCAGTTGATACAACACTTGAGAAATAATGGCAGATGAGTTATTGGAGATGGTTGTTCAGGGGATTTTTAAGCAGACCCATGGTTATCCGAGAAGTCTTTATGGGAGTCTTATGGTGCTAATGTTCAGATAGATCTTGGAATCTTTGATAGACCTACGGTATCACATTATATAGAAGGTTCTACCCAAACTTGAAACCTTCCTTATCCTATATCTGGTCACTTAATTAGAACATCAGCTCACTTTTTTAGAATATGGAAGCAGGTGGAGGCTTTTTTTTCTATTCCGTTACAGCCACAAAGGGATTTCTTAGTGTGGATTCACTCCTCCAGTGAGTTATCCTCGATTAAAGATGCATGGGATTTCATTTAACAAAAAGGGTCTTCTCAACCTATACTCAAAGCATTATGGTCTTCAAAGTGCCATCCCAAAGCCAAGTGGTTTTCTTGGCTGACCCTTCATCAAATACTCCCCACCTCGTTTCTTCTTCAACAATGTGGAATCACATTGGACTCTGTATGTCCTTTTTGCAGTTACAATGATGATATCATATGCCACCTTTTGTTTCAATGTATTTTCTCGCAGGGTATTTGGATATCGGTTACATCTACTACAATAATGCTTAGGAATTGGATCGCTTTCAGATGATCTTCTTAATATTTGGACTTCTATATTTTTTATTAATCTAATTTTTATGGGAGGAATTCAACCGCATATTGTTTCAGTCAAAGATGTTGAGCACAGAGCAATTGCTAAGAAGGATTACATCTCTTGTTCGCAAGTTAGAAAATGCCAAAGCCTGGGCCTTCCATTTATCTGAGAGAGATAGGTGAGAATTTACAGATCACATGGTGCCAACAAAAATATAAATACCTCATCCCGGTTGCATGGTCTTTTCCTCTTCCTCAATATTTTAAGTTGAATATTGACGGGGCTTCCTTTCAAATCCCAAGGCTGGCAAGTGGTGGAGGTGTCATTAACGATAATAGGGGTGCATTTATTGCTGCATTTGTTAAGACATTTGGTATTGCATCCAACAATTATGTGGAATTCCATTCTCTTCAAGAGGGTATTGATTTGGCCATTTAGCGTGATTGTTTCCCACTGCAGATTGAAAGCGACACATATTTGCTCGTCAATGTTATTAAAGGCCGATGTAGACCTCCATGGAAGCTTTACATGGTAGCAGCCAAATGCCGACACAAACTTTTAGATTGTATATGGTTCATTTCCCATATCTATCGTGAGACAAACAAGGTGGCAAATTACTTGCCTAGAAGACCACGTCCTTTTTTGATACTATAGTTTGGTGCTCTAGATTGCCAGATTTCATTTTATTTCCTTTACTTCATGATTTGATACAACTGCCCTATTATGGGATTGTAACATTATGAGTTGTATTTTCCTATTATTTTTAAATGAAAACGGGTAGAGGGCCTTCTCCCCCACTGATTTACTTAAAAAAAAAAAAAAAAAACAACAACAACAACAATATTAATAATAGATATACGATATAAATAATAATTCAACATAATCTTATTATTATCTTATTAATTGATACAAAATTATTATTATTATTATGATTTCATACTAATGTACACTTATAATATATAATATATTTAAAATAAAGGTGCGGTCTGTATAAGACTGGGCCCTAACCAATCAAAGTAAGGTGCACCTTTAAATAGTGTCAAAAGATGTTGTTTCACTATCGAAAATCTTTGTAATGGCCTGAAAATTTAATTTTATGTCTAATTATAAAATTTAGAGCTTAAAAGATAGTGTAGATCGAGCATATCTATGAACACTTGAAAATTAACAGTCTAAAAATATATTACAAGATGGATAAGACTTGAAATTTATTTTTCTCAATATTCATGCATCTTGAGGTCGAGATGATCGCTTTGAGAATTTTTGTCCATCGAAACACCTCTTCTAGTGAAATTTTTGACTTGCCTTAATTTGATTATTTAGGGCCTCACCCTTATATAAACGCTTTTTTTAAAAAAATAATTATAAAAAATCCAATTGTTTCTACAAATAGATTTCTATAGCTATACTTACCAATAATAATATATTTCATATTTTAATTAGGTTTTCTCTGAAGTGCAACATGTTTGCCTTTATTCCTATTATAAACACAATAACCAGTAGCCAATAGCCATGTATATGTGTTTTTGTTCCACAACAACTCGATAGTTCATATAGTTCTTATTTTCGTTTACTATGTTGTTATGTATCTTTGAAGATTTGAGATCTTTATTTTTTTAGTTTTTTTATCACTTGCTAACTCTAATGTATGAGAGTCCTTTATATGTTAGATAAATATTCAACTTTTTTCTTATTATTTAAACTCTACACAACTCGGGCCAAAAACCTATGCTTCATTGAGCTAAGTCCTTGGTTAGTAAAATGCATTATATTTTTTTATAACTTATTTTTACAATTTTTTGATGATTTATTTTTAATTTTTATTTTATGCATTGTTTTTTTTATTGGTTAATATCTATGCCTGGCATTTCCATTCTTTTTATTTGGTTATCTACCATCTATTATGTGCAACGTATATGCATTTACATATACGGCAACTTTTATATTATAAATAAAATATCTTATTTTTGGGATTTTATATAATGTTTTTGATTTTTTTTTAAAATACTCATCCGGTTCACCAAATCTGGCCGAAACTAGCATATATTATGTGCAACGTATATGCATTTACATATACGACAACTTTTATATTATAAATAAAATATCTTATTTTTGGGATTTTATATAATGTTTTTGATTTTTTTTAAAATACTCGTCCGGTTCACCAAATCTGGCCAAAACCAAAACGGCAAGTGGCTTCTAACTGAGCCGTTCCTCTATGAGCAACCCGATTTTTCCTACGCTGTATACTATACGTGCTCTTAAAAGATAAAGCTAGTTTTAATATACTTTTATAATTTTATTTTTTTTAAGTGAATAAAAGTATGTAAAGATTCACAACTCATTTTACTTTTTTTAAATAACTTTAAAGTGGGTGTGGTTGTTAGGATATGGATATCTCGGATTCATATTGATATTCATCATTATGAATGTATAGGTATGTATATCTTGATAAGATTAGATATCTAAAAGATAAAAAATATCAAGTCAAAGTTACTTGATATCATATTAGTTTGGTGATAAAGCCTTTTACGATTTATCTCTATCATCAACTTATCATACTATAAATACCTCCTCTAATTATATGATTATCCTCTAAGTACTTATTGATGTTAATATTCATTTAAAATAATGAAAATGCAGCCTATGTAAATTGTGTTCCCTCTTATTCTATCATTATTCTCTATCTAAACTACAATCAGGTAAATATTGTGTTCCCTTTTATTCTCTCACTATTCTCCATCTGTGCATGCATGCTCTTACGCAGAGCCAGCCAATTTATTTCAAGCTTTGGTTTTTTAATTCACGCTGATGTTTTTTAACGTCATCTGAACCAAATAAATATTGCGTCCCTCTTCTTCCCTCGGTATTAATCATTTGTGTATGCATGCTCCCAAGAATTATAACAGCTCTGGTTTTTTATTCAGGCTCATGTTTTTTTATTTTTTGATTTTTGGTGCGTGGTATCGTAAATATTTAGTCTCTCTCTAGCGTCCTCCCTCCAGCGTTCTCCCTCCCTTTGGGTATCATCTCTTTCGGAATGATACTCAAGGAGCAAGGGCAAATCAAACCAGAGGTTACCGCTACTTCCCCTTCAATTCAGAACCCAACTCCGCTCATGGACTTAGAGAAGTCATTACAAAGTCATGAGAAAGGGAAAGCCAGAAAGTTCTTCAGCAGAGTTTCTTCAAGAAGGCGAAAGGGACGGCGTAATTATGTCAAAAGTGCTCATGTTGGGGCTCTCTCTGATCAAGTTGAGGCAGTTGATGAAACAGCTTGCCCTCTTCCCTCTAAAACTTCTTCATCCTCGCAAAGCAATCCAATTGCTTTCAAGGATAACTTGGCTCAGGTTGTCATTAAAGAGAGTGCAGAAGACTCAGCCTCTCAATTTGAAAAAGAAAGGGATTCTGTCGAAAAGGGTAAAAGAGAGGCACCTGTTATGTCCATTGATGATCTTGGGGATCGAGCTGAGAATGAGAATTGTGAATTGCTTGATAACAAGATTTTAATTGATGGGAAGACTGATGATTCTGGTATTCCTACTGTAGACAAATCTCTAATGGAAACTAAAGATCCTTGATGTTGTTTGCCCTGTGGAGAATCAAGTTCCACCGAAGATTTATGAAAATCATAATGAGGAATCCGTTAAACCTATTGTAGAGAGAGTGTTTTGAGGAGAGAGATTGTGGAGAAAGAGTAAAAGGTTGTTTTTGGGGATTGTAGAGAGAGAGAGTGGTCAATCTGATAGTCCAACATTTGAGCACTGTGAAAATCTATTGCCCCAAGTGTGCGGACATCTACCATCCAAGATCAAAGTACCAGGACAATATTGATGGGACTTACTTTGGGACCACCTTCCCTCACCTCTTCCTCATGACATATGGTCACCTGAACCCACAGGGTCACCTGAACCCACAGAAGGCCTCACAGAGCTATGTCCACAGAATATTTGGTTTCAAGATTCATCGACCATGATGCTGCCCTTAGTTCCCTATGGTCTCAATGTTGCTGCGTTTCCTTCCTCGTTCTTCTCCTTTACAAAGTAGAAGAAACAGTTTCATGGATAAGTTTCAGGGATAGGTCATCAGGAATGGTGCAGAAAAATTCCCATACAATTTATCGAGTTAATGAATGCGTTTTGATCAATGGTTTAAAAAACGGATCAGTGACTCGGATCGGGCTTCCAAAAAACCGATCCGGATCGGTTAATCGGCGATCTGGATCGGGTGAATCGGTCAGAATAAAACTTAAAAAAAATCCGAAAAAATTATTAAAATTCATTCTAAATATTGTTTTTTCGGAATTCAATAAGAAATGAGGGTACTCCATTAAGAATTTTCATGTTTTTGAATGAATATGAGAATATTGATATGCTCTTTCCCTGCATGAACCGCCATTCAGCATTTAATTTACATCACACAAAAGGATAAACATATAATTATCATGGAATAAGTATATCAACATACATGGACTACAATAAAGCATAAAATTAGTAACATATGATTTAAAAATAAAATGATAGACGACGTTATTGTTCTTCTTGGCCACGCTGGTGCCATTGATTGAATTCGTTTAACAATTAATTGATTCGATCTAAAAACGAATCATCGATATTAGCAGGCGTCTGACTATTCTCAAATCACTGAGTGTTAGTGTTTTGTTGTGTTCCCAATCTAAAATCCCCGAAGATTGTCAATCCTTCATGCTCACGTGCACTGTCGTGCTCATCCCTACACTGTTGCTGTTGGGACTCGATATGTGAATAATATGGCTGGGATAGGGTGGCCTCAGAATCATCATCTTTCTCATTTTCTCTTTGAATAATACGGATTAAAAAAAAAATTTAACAAATTTTCAAAAAAATCGATCATGGATTAAAAAAAAAAATCACAAATTTTCAAAAAATTCTATCATGGATTACAAAAAAAAATTTGATCATGGATTAAAAAAAAAAAATCACAAATTTTCAAAAAATTCTATCATGGATTACAAAAAAAAATTCGATCATGGATTAAAAAAAAAAAATCACAAATTTTTAAAAAATTCAATCATGGATTACAAAAAATTCGATCTTGGATTACATAAAATTCGATCATGGATTACATAAAATTCGATCATGGATTACATAAAATTCGATCATGGATTACAAAAAAAACAAACAAAAAAAAGCAAAAAATTCAATCGTGGATTACAAAAAAAGAAAAAAACAATTCGATCATGGATTACAAAAAATTCAATCATGGATTACAAAAAACTCTATCATGGGTTACAAAAAAAGCAAAAAACAAAAAATTCAATCATGGATTACAAAAAAAAAAACAAACATTTCGATCATGGATTACAAAAAAAAAATTACAAAAAAAAACAAATATTTCGATCATGTATTACAAAACATTCGATCATGGATTACAAAAAATTCTATCATGGGTTACAAAAAAAAAAAAAAAAACAAAAAATTCGATCATGGATTACAAGAAAAAAAAGCAAACATTTCGATCATGGATTACAAAAAAATCGATCATGGATTACAAAAAATTCTATCATGGGTTACAAAAAAACAAAAAATTCGATCATGGATTACAAAAAAAACAAAAACAATTCGATCATGGATTACAAAAAAATCGATCAAGTATTACAAAAAAATCTATCATGGATTACAACAAAAAAAAAAAAAAAATTCCGTACGGGACTCGCCGATTCCGTACAGTGAATCAGCGAGTCACTGTACAGAATCGTCCGGTTCTCTCTAGAACCGGACGATTTCCGATTTTTTAGCCGATACGATCCACTTTTTGCGATTTCCGAGTCGAACCGGGCGAGTCCGGTTCGACTCGGCGTTTTTTAAAACACTGGTTTTGATTAAAAAAAAAAAAAAAGTAATATGGGAATTTTTTTTTTAAAAAAAAGAAAATAAAGGGCAGCAGCAGAGCTCCTACCTATAGCCATAAAGGAGGGAAAGAGAGAGAATAGAGAGAGAAAAAGAGGATGGCAGTGTTTCAAAGGTTTCAGATTGACACTTTTGATTTCTGTTGGCTCTTCCAAGGTTTTGGATTGATACCTTTAATTTCTGTTGGCTCTTCCAAGTGCCTTTTGTTTGATGATCGAATTTTTCGATCCTGATTGATGATCAAGTTTTCCGTTATTTAATCAATTGATGATGAAATTTGTTGTTACTTCATCCTGTATGATGATCGAGTTTAATTGATCATTTTTGCATCAATGTCTATGTTTAATGATTGAGTTTTTCGTTACTCAATCTTGTTGGATGATGGAGTTTTTCGTTGCTCTATCTTGTGAGATGATCGAATTTCTTTCTGTTATTTGATCATATCTATTGATCAAGTTTTCCGTTACTCGATCCCCGATGTTCTTGAGGCCGTCTGTAGTCCCTGAGGCCCTCTGTTGTTGATCTGCCACTGTAATCTGTGCTTGTTATTTAAACAATTTGATTAATATGAAGATCACTGCTCGTTTTTGGTGTTCAAGCAATCTGAAGATCACTGCTTGTTTTTGTTGTTCAAGCAATCTGAAGATTACTACTTGTTTTTGGTAACTTAGTATTGTTCAAACTCTAGCTGCTTTGTATGAAAACATCTTGAATTTGAGGGGGAGTGTTAGGATATGGATATCTTAGGATCATATGGATATACATCACTTTTTTTTCGATAGACTTTGAGGTGTATCTTTAATTCTACATTTTAAGGTTGCAACCTTATATAAACTTTTTCCCTTTGTTACTTTTTCCCTTTAAAATTATAACAAAGCAGCTTTTCTACAAAATTTTAATACTTTGAAAACAATTTTTTACCAATTTTCAAATTCTTATAATGAATTCCTAAATGCTTGACAAATTTTTCTCAAAAAATAGGTAATAGAGTTTTATCTTTTTTATTACCTAAATAACTTTATATTTTCAATAATTCCTTGTGCTTTGGAAATTATATGTATCCAATTTTTAGTTTTATTGCGTACAATAAATTTTGATTACAAATTTTCAAATCCTTGTGGAAAATGTTTATATAGAAGCGAGGCTCTAAACAATCAAATTAGAGCGTACCTCAAAAATTTCACTAGAAGAACATCCTCAAATTGATCATTTTGACATCAAGATGCATGGACATGTGAAAAAAATAGATTTCAAGTTTTGGAAATAATGCACCTCGTAACGTATTTTTAAATTGTCAATTTTTAAGATTTTCAAGTTTTCATAAATTTGCTCGATCTACACTATTTTTGAAGCTTTAAATTTTTTAATTAAAAAAAAAATATTTTCAAGCTATCAGAAACATATATTAAAACCATATTTCTTGGCACTATTTGAAGATGCGCTTTACTTTCATTGTTTAGTGCCTGGGCTCTATACAAACCTCACCCAATAAATTATATTGTCTTTATAATAATGAAAAAAGATTTTAAAATTCTAATATTTTAATTATTTGACTAATTTTTTTATTTTTATTCTTACTTGTTTATTCATTACGTAGTGTATTGTCCCTATTTTCTCATAGGAGGTTCATGTGAATGACATGAAAGTGAAAACAAAATGACGTTGCGGTGATATAATTTAGGGCATTTGAAGTTGGAAATGGTTTGATAGAGCTGCAACCTTATAAAATTAAATAAAACCTCAACTCATAACTCATAAAAAAGGGCAATTCAAGTATTGAAAAACCTTGAAGTCGATCATCTCAGGTTAAACATTATGGCTGTGTAAAAACACTTACGATTTCAAATTTTAAAAATAGCGTATATTGCAACAAATCATCTAGACCATCCATTTGATTTTAAAAATAAATTTTCATAGATCCTCAAGATCTGTACTATTTTATGTGTTTTAAATTTTTTGATGTTGGAAATTAATCCGAAAGCCATCATGAAGATTTCCGATGCCGAAATTGCTTTCAAGATGAAGATTTAAGGTGACTCTTTATTTTGTTTTTATAAAGCCTAGGCCTTAGCGAGACAAAAATCCATTTGAATCTCCCATGATTTCATCGTCTCCCCAACGGTCGGGAAGACCCAAAATTCTGGCCATTAAAAAACCCTCTGTCCCCATTTTTAAAATTGAAGCCATAAACACCCATATACCCCTCTTGCTCCAAGTTTTGGCACCTGAACACCCATTCACCCCGCTTGCTCTGAGTGTTGGCACCTGCGTATTGTGAGAGAGAGCGACTGCTTCTAAAAGTAAGCATCTCTTTCTCTATCTCTCTTCATTTCTTCCAGTTTTTGATCGCCCATCTAGGCTTCTAGGTATGTTTCTCTGATTTCTTTGTAGAATGGATGTCACGGTTTTTCATTTCAGAAAATTGAAATATCTCTTTCTTTACTATTTTGTGTCTATGTTTCTTGACCATCCCTGGTCTCTCTCTTCTTTCTTTTTCAATCAGAAATGCCCAGGACTTGGTTGATATTTAAAACCCTAATGGAATCCAAGTAGTAAACAGAAGAGTTTTCTTGTTTTAAATCTTTTTCTGAAATGGTCAATTATGATTGGATTTACAGGAAATTTGATAATGTTTTTGATTGAAGATCACACACCCCAACGTTATCAACAGAGGAAGTTGGGTTCCATGGGGTACAATGCTGTTTCCATGTTTTCATGACCTTCCTGCTCTCTCTCTCCATTCTTTCTTTTCTATTTAGAAGCTTGGGATGATGCTTCAGAGTTCGCAGATGTTTAAAACCCTAATGTGATCCAAGTAGTAAATAGTTGAGTTTCCTTGTTTTAAATCTTTTTTCTGAGATTGTGAATTCTAATTTGATTGAAGATCACACACTCCAACGTCATCAGCAGAGGAAGTTGGGTGTGTTTCTGCCTACACCTCGTTCAGAGAAGAGAAGAACATTGGGGACTCTTGGGTTAATGTGCAGGTTGTGTTAAGATGCAGGTATGTCCGCATTTATGGTACTGACTTTAGGAATTCGAATTCTCCATGTTGTTCCCATCTCAAGTGATCTTTTTCTAGCTCTCTGTCTCTCTCTTCCTCCAATATTTCAGTACTCTATTTTAATCAGTTGGTGTAGGTTATTTTTTACATAAATCTTTTATCATTTTTTCTTGAGGTTGGTCCTGTATTGCAAAATAAATATTAATGATCAGATTGTTTTTTTAGTTTTACAATTGTTTATCTCGTTTTAAGAAATTATTCCTCATATTTATTTGCTATAATGTCGTGAATTTTGTCATAAATCAAGTATTCCCAATTGGGTTTTCTTGACGTTGGTCCTGTTTGGTAAAGTAAATATTAATGATTAGATTGTTTCTTTAGTGTTTAGAATTGCTTATGTCTGGTTTTAAGAAATTATTCCTCAAATTTATTTGCCATAATGTCATGAATTTTGTCTTAAATTTAAGTATTCCCATATGGGTCTTAGGAGAATGTGATTATGGATACTAAAATTACTTTTATTGATTTGTGTAGGTCTTTAAGTGATGATGAACTTAGACTAAGCATACCTAAAGTTATCGAGGTGTATTATAAAAGATGGGGGCTTCTTTCTAATAAAGGGACTGTTAGCTTGTGCTGTTTCTACAATCCTGAGTTTCTGCTGACACAAAATCCCTAGGAATCAGAGTTTTATTGATCTCATTTTACAAAATTTATGACAGGATTTGGGCCCCAAATCTCAATAAAGAGCAATATATAATCATGCCATAACTTCCATCGTTAATGAAGTTGTTGAAGGTTTAGAAGAACAGAAGGGCTGATTATAGTATGAAAATAACCTTCTTGGAGCTTTATGATGAAGAAATAACTGATTTATTAGCATCCGACTAGTATCCTAAATTTCTTGAAGATAAATCAAGAAAGTTGATTTCTCTTATGGAGGATGGAAAGGGCGGTGCTGTAGTGAGAGAGGCTTCGAGGAAGAGCTTGTCTATAGTGCAAATGAGATTAATAACTCTTTGGAACAAGGGTCAGCAAAAAGGCGTCCTGCTGAAATTTTACTGAACAAACACAATAGGTTAAGTATTGTTTACATAGTATAGGTTTCCCTACTAAGCATTATAAAACAAGGAATGTGTTACTTTATGTTAACTTTTGGTTTTCGTGCTCTTTAAGAAAAGATGCATGATTAAAATATGCTTGTATGCGAATACAGCCATTATCAATCCATATTTTCATAGCTGTCAATGTAAAAGAAGCCTCATTAGGCAAGGAGGAGCATATTAACAGTGGAAAGCTTAATCTTATATAGGGAGACCTAGCAGGATTAGAAAATATTTCCAGGGAGATACGTCACTTGTCTCGCATTTATGGAAGGGAATAGACTTAAAATTGTGGTTTTCTTCATATATATTTTTTTTTGAGGATAGTTGTCTTTATATTTTATACAAGTTTAACTTTCTGATTTCTTAATAATATGGGACGTGCCTTTTAATGGTCTAAAACTTGAAAGATAGTCTGAACTTGAGAGACAATATAAACTTGACAGGTAACTTGAGAGGCAATATTCTCAGAAATTCATTTTCTATGATTAGTTTTATGTCACATGTATGCTGTTTAGTTTTGTCATGTCCTACTAATGACTCGTTACAAATAACATTAGCCATTATCCAGAATATTCTTATTTCCAATTTTGTGCTATATAATATTTTGATATTTAGAATCTCTGCTTACTTAAGAGCAACACGTAATAACTCCCTGTTATGCTTACTTAAGCTCTCACTCTTCTTTAACTACAAAGTTCATCCAAGACAAGGCTCATACATTGGAGACTGCTCTACTATTGTCCACTCACTAACTTTTAATGATTTGGGTTGGTCATAAGTAGATGGGGCATGAGCATCTTAAGAAGGGGCATAAGCAGCTTTCGTCCACTGGTCAGAATGTCCTCCTTTCCTGTTGCGGTGTTCTCTTTGTAAACAATGGCATATCAATGCATTCAAAAGCATGCCACAAAGAAAAAATCAGGACTGAGAGAAGAGAAAAATATTGAAATTCATGGGGCTGCAATCATATAGAATTACTTACCTTAGAAAGCTCCTAATAGCCTCCAAATTTGTATTTGAGCCCTCGCTAACTCATAACCATCTTGCTCCTTACTTGCCTCAGCTTTGTAATATATCATCCTACTGATTTTCATTCAGGTTTTTTTTATAGCTGCATTGAGTTCATTTTGCAGGCCAATTATCAGGCCTTTGAGGACTATGCTCTGGCAAGAAAAACGATATTCTTTTCATGGAGACATGGTATCAATATTACCTCCCAAAATCATCAAAAATAGATGATGTTATATCTCAAAATCACCCAAACTAGATGATGCTGCATTTGATCGTTACTTCAACAATCTATATCTCCTTACTTCAACAATCTATATCTCCTTAGGTAAGATGTTCCCTCAATAATTCCCAATCAACTCATAGGCATGTCAGTTCCTGAGACACATTTTGATGAGGCTTTAAACAACATCATGACTAGTACAATGTCACATTGATCTTGTTGACCTTTCTGCTGATTCCTTGACTCTTGGCATCTACTATGACATTTCGTATATTCCTCAATCTCTAATTTTACTTCGGTGTTAACCATATGAAATGTTTTCATATGCTTATTTGACTAGTCATAATATTCAAAACCTTCCAATGGCTTCTTACAAAAAATTCATAAGGATTTGTAGGAGAAAAACCCAAATTTATGGGGCCGTAATTATATAGAATTACTTCTCTTAGAAAGATCCTAATAGCTTCGAAATTTATACTCATAATCTGCTCCTTACTTGCCTCGGCTATGTAATATATCATCCTAGTCATATTCATTTGCTTTTTTTCTTTAATAACTGCATTTGAGTTCCTTTTGCTGGCCAAGTATCAGGCCTTTGAGGACTCTATGTTCTAGTACAATAGTGGGAGCTATTATTTTCATGGAGACATGGCCTCAATATTACCTCCCAAAATCATCGAAAATAGATGATGTTATCTCCCAAAATACTCTAAATAGATACTATTACATTTTATCATTACTTCAACAAATCCTTACCTATACTTCCTTAGGTAAGATGTTCCCTCAATAACTCCCAATCAACTCATAAGCATGTCAGTTCCTGAGAGACATTTTGATGAGGCTTCGAACCACATCATGACTAGTATAATGCCAATATCTTGTTGATCTTTCTGCTGATTTTACTTGGGTGGTAACCAATATCAAATGTTTTCACATGCTTACTTGATTAGTTATGATATTCAAAACGTTCCAATGGCTTCTTACTAAAGATTCGTATGCATGTGTAGGTAGTAAGTACAATAACACTACTTGTTTCATATTCTAACTCTAAACTTTGAAAATTTTCTAAACCTCTAAAAACTGGTGTTCCAAAAGTGACCCATGCGTCGGGTGGGATTCCACTAGATCTGATAAATGAGAGGACTAAAAAAAAAAATTAATGCATTATTAGTTATCCATCTGTAGAGACAACCCATTCTTGGTTGAGGGAATTTTAGAAAACCAAACGATTCCAAACAAGCCACCACAAACCCTAGACCCAAAACCTTGAAAACCAGTGCCTTGAGAACCGAAATCCCCTACAGACCATCATTTGGGCCAATATCAAGCCCGAAACTTCAGCAAGGACCTCTAACAGATCGAGAACAACCATAAGGAAACAAACAATAGAAGAACTGTTCGAGATTAGATTAGCAAGCTGCCAAGGGCCAGGGGTGGCCACGCCATAGTGTCGGAATGCATTGGGGGTCCCCGCGCTAGCGTCATAAGGAGCAACGTCAAGGAAATGGTGGCTCAAGTTACAAGCTTGCGAGCCGACCGTCAGACCTTTGAATGCTGCTGGGAAAGGGCATGATTACCTTAGTGATGGAGGTGGCGACACAAGGGACATGACAAGCAATGCCAAGAAAACAGTGGTTCAAGTTAGAAGTTTGCAAGCTGGACGTCAGGACTCTGAATGCCGTTGCAGAGGCTTATGATTACTTTGACGATGGGGTAGCAACGCTGATGCCATGACCAACAATGTTGGACTCTTATTGACTCAAACTGGCTGTCAAACATCAGACCTCAAAATGCTCATATTGCCGTGGAAAGTAAATCACAATTTCTTTGATTATAATAGGGTTAGCAATGTTGGGCGTTAGAACTAGCAACATCATACTCCCATTAACTCAAACTACTGCCAAAATTTAGACCTCAGAATGCTCGGATTGTGGTAGAAAGTAACCTACGATTGTCCCAATGATGGGGTTAACAATGTTGGGCGTCAGGACTAGCAACATCAGACTCCCATCAAGTCAAACTACCGCCAAAATTTAGATCTCAGAATGCTCGGATTGTGGCAGAAAGTAACCTATGATTGTCCCAACAATGGGTGTTGTGCAACGTTGGGTGTCAAGACCAGCAACACCAAATGCTCATTGGCTCAAACTATCAGCAGACATCAGAGCTCAGAATGCAACGAGAAGTAAGGCATCATTGTTCGAGTGCTGGGGGTGCCGACGCTAGCAACATCAGAATCCCATCGGCTCAAACTGCTGCCAAAATTTAGACCTCAGAATGCTCGGATGGAGGCAGAAAGTAACCTATGATTGTCCCAACGATGGGGGTTGTGCATCGTTGGGCATCAATACCAGCAACACCAAACTCTCATTGAGTCAAACTATCGACAAACATCAAACTTGGAATGCTTGGAATGCAACGAGAAGTAAGCATCATTGTTCAAGAGCGCTGGGTTGCCAATGCTAGGTTCACAACCAATAACACCCAGATCAATCATGAACATCCGTTACAAGTAAAAGCGCCCAACGGTGCCACTTGTATTGTCCATCATTTGATAGGCTACCAGCCAAAAGCATCATTATTTAAGAGCTCGGTTGCCGATGCTAGGGTCACAACCAATAACACCTAGATCAATTATGAACAAGCGTTGCAAGTAAAAGTGCCCAACGCTGCCACATGTATTGTCCATCATTTGATAGGCTACTACCCAAAATCACATTGTCGATAATGAAGGGATTGCGTATTATGCAACACGTCATCATTTCACCCCACATCTCCATTTTTAAATAATTTGATGGTGTCAAAGCTTGGCGTTGTTGGTAGCAACAATAGCGTGGCCACAAGACATTGAAAATGGACAACCCAGATTCAATCACAAATTTGTGACATTGTTTATGGGGGGTCTTGTCTATAAATAGGGGTCGACACCCCCATTTTAGAGGGTGAATTTTCGAATTGAAGCCAAAACTCTGCCACATTAAATACCGACCACGAGCCTCCTTATCCCCAGTATACTTGAACCCTACTCCTAGTACATCCGAACCCAGATCTTAGTACTTTTGAATCTTAAATCCTATTTGACATTGATCGCCTTACCCAGTGGACCCTGAAGAACTAGAGGAGTTGCCGCATCAAATCTGATCTTGAATCGACGCTGACTCCTGGGTGCTGAACCTGAGAGCTTAGCTTGAGGATCGCCTCCTTTCTTTTCCTTGGATTTTGTTTTCTCGTATATTTCTACAAAAATTTCTCAATCTTTCCCTCTTTTCATCGAAAACCCCCTTTCAAAACATTCTTGTGAGTCTCAGTTCTGCCATTTCGCGAGGCGGCACGGTCGATAAACCGTACAGGGGCGGTCTTGTGGTCAGTCTTTTGCTTAGGTTAGAATTTGATGGGACCCCTTAATCTTGCACTGATTTGGTGAGTTTAAGCGAGAAAATGGGACCTCTTCAGGACAATTGCTCTGTCGATACTTTCGCATGTAAATAGTCTTGCGCCCATCGTGGATTTATCAGGATTTTTTATGTGGCAAAGCCATTGACCCCTCTAGACCTTGTCCTGAGGGGGTCATATCAGGTGAAAACTTGCAATGTTTTGTTTTGAGGCTTTTTCTGCGCATTTTGGGGTTTAGAGCAGGCTGGCGTTGGGGGTAGCAACGATGCAGTGACTACTAGTAGTGCCCACTGAAACCCCTAAATCTCCTCTCGTAGGGTTTCTAAAAGACATCTAGAGTAGCCATGTCAACGCAGTGACCACCGACGTGCCGTCCTGCTCCCGCTTGTGTGCTTGTCAGTTTCTGAATTATTGCTTTCCACAGGGATTTTTAGAACCGAAAGGGGCATCAGACCAAGTGTGATATGGGGCAACGCCTGTGTCATGGGTAGTAGCGCCTACCATGGTAGGGACACAAATCAAGGGTGGGACCCCTACGACAACGTTGATGTTATAGCCACATTTAGTCCCGTGGGTCCCAAACACCCTCTGTTTTTCTTTTTGTTCCTTTTCTTGCTTGTCGTAGCTTCTTTTTTGGAACTGTGGAGAGCCATGCTTGACGACATTATCAGCAACGCTAGTGTTGGCACTGCCCACGTTGTACTTAGGCCCCTGGATTGCTTACAATAAGGCATGAGCTCAGCGAGGGGACCCCTAATGCTAAAGTTGCCAATGCCAACGTTGACACCTAACAACTCTAAAAATTTCCCATCTTTTTTCTGTTAGTTTAGATTGCTTTCTACATTCTTGGTTTGCACTTTATTTAACATATTAAAATAAAATAAAATAAAATACGATAACTCAAGGGCCGCCTGTGCCCTCACCTTGATTGCCCTTCGAACGAGTTATTGCTTACTTTGAGCGCACCTTGCTTGGCAAGGGCTGTGCCTTATGCTCATTTGCATCATTCACCTTCCTCAGGGCACCTCGCTCCTCCATTTTGATTGTGCCTTCGGCCAATACTCTTTCGACACGAGGCGCACCATACTCGGCATGAACCGTGCCTCATGCTCACCTCCATTGATTGTGCACATTGCTTTCCTGTTACATTTTTCACACATAAACACGTGATCATTACACGCCTCTTTCACACTTGGGGACGAATGGAAGATCTTTTCTAAATTAAACTTTGAGAACCTTGGATCCGGCCTTAATGCATTCAGAATTGGCACTTATATCCTAAAGGAAGGGTAGTTGGGAGCGGGCCCTCAATGGGAATGCACCATTTATATATATTCTCGGCCTCTACGTGCACCCTTTATATATACTACTTAGGTCACATATTCTTATAGGATATGCTCAGACAAAAGGTGGTGTACCTAGATCCCACCTCAATTTGAAAATTTTACGCATGGTTAAGAAAACCTCGACCTCGACCTGACCCATTAAAGGCTTAAGGTTTTACTCAATGATTTGGATTGTTCTTGCTTGGTTAGACTTAGCGAGATGTATTACACCAAGGCTGGATGATTGCGCAATCCAGACATTGAAACCACCACTTCATCTCGACTTTGGCTAGATGTGTCGCCCAATAGCCCAGGGAGGCAGAATGCTGACATAACCTGGAACTATGAACCTTAAGCTAGTTCCATAGGCTCGTGCTAGCCTGAAACCATGGCCAGGCTTCCTAGTTACCAATTAGGTTGTTAGCAAGATGCTAGAGGGTCATAAGATTTGCACTGCTTAGGGCACCCTGAATAGCCAGGACGTCAGGCTGGGAGCTATCCTCTAGGAATATGGGGTATTGCAACCGTCCCGATGACGAAGGCCAAGTTAATAGGAAGAACGTCAGGCAAGGCAACCCTGAAATCCTGGCTGCCTCCACTCAGGTTAATAGGAAGAACCAACCATTAGGAGTAGTTTAGGACCTAGTCAACCTACCTTCAACACTCCCTATCTGAACCACCCTTACTATCCACCACAACCACCCACCTACTCGACAGCCCATGGGGACTATACAACCAATCCCTATGGTGCCTGCCCTAGCCCCTATGGGGACTATACACCAATCTACACCCATCTACCCTTCGACCCTGGGAAGTAATCCACTAGCCCAAGCCCCGCAGGCTGTTCTAGATATGAAGCACTGGAGGGGACAGTGAAGGGAGGCCCTCCATGATTTCTACGATGACTCATGAAGTCCTATGATGAGACATACCTAGACGTCGTAGCCGCCAATTTGCCACTTGGTTTCGTAGCACTAGACTTTTGAAATCGCTGCAACAGGAAGCGCGACAAGCCAACGACACCTGATCAACTATTTGCTTATCATCCTTACATTGCCTGACAAGCGAACCACGCTAAACACTTTATTTGCTCACAGTCTTGTAGAAGACGTCCTCACATGGTCCAACTTTGCAAGGGACCATCCAGACGCTGCTTATAGGGAAATGTTCTAAAAATTTGTTTTGCATAACCGCAGGAACAAGCCATATCAATCTCATTCTGCAAGCTCACAACAATCAAGCAGGAAGCAAACAATCCATTCACTGACTTCGTGGATAGGTTCAATAATATGACTGCAAGGGATACAAAATGCTCACACTCGCAGACCATGTCAAGATTTGCCTAATATTGGAGAATGCCAACCACAAGGGCCTACGAAAGGACTAAAAGCAACACAACTAGCACCACGCTTGCCAAGAATCAAAAGATTGCCAAGAAACCAAGGATAGGTAATAGGGGTAAAGTACAACTAACTAGAGAGATGAACCAGATAACCCTGAGCTAGCCGAGCCATTAAGGCCAAAATCCAAACCCTAGGCAGGACCAGTAGGGCTTATGCAATCAGCATAGGGGGCCTTCACACCATTTAAAACAATTTGTGGTGTAGATCCTTTGGCTCCTACTACACAATACAACATTTAATCCATGTGTAGGACCATCGAGAGCCTTCTTACCATTGAAACAACCTATGGTGGTCCTTTGGGTCCTGCTACGCAAGAGAGCATTGACGCTCCCCCCACAGAGGGACCTATGAGGTCAAAAGCCCAAGTGGTGTGAGAGGCACCGACACCATAGCCACACAATGGAAGCAGAGGTGGATCTCGTTAAATATGTTAACCAGAAGTTGGGAATTTATGGCAACCCACTGCCGAATAACGATCCCCAATCCTACACCCATCCTGCCACAATGATCCTTGCCCCAGTTGGTGACGTCAAGGAAAGTTGGCAGTCCACAAACGACTCACAACCAAAGACCCATAAGACTTCTTTTATAGAAGGCGGAAATGTACGAGCTTTTCCAATGCTTTCGCTTAGGAGAATGTTTTTAACAATTTTAAAAATAGAGAGAGAATTTTAAAAAACAGAACTAGGTGCTGAAGCATGCGATTTTAACAAAGAAACTAATATTTTTGAAATCTAAGAAACACATAGGGGGAAAGTTTTTGAAAAGAGCAATAATTTATGAAAATAGGCTTCATACCATGGAGCTTTTTTTTTTTTCGTTCGAATATGAGCTTGCCGAGCCTCTACTTGGGAACCTTTAAGACAAGAAATCATCGAGTCCTCTTTCATCTTCCAATCTTGGCTTCTCATGTCACAACTCAAGGGAGAGAGTTCTGCAAAGGTTTTTTGAGAAAGCTGATGTTTTTTTCGAGCAAGGCCCTGAGTGCTCATAATCTCTTTGGACTTCCAATTTTGTTCTTCCACTATCAACCCTTTGAAGGTCAAATAGTCGAGGCCTTTCAAGCTTTTTTTGACTGATGCCTTCACATTACTTTGACTGATACCATTCTGAATTTGAGAAGAATTTTTAGAGATATTGGAGAAGAGACAAAAAGAGAGAACTTGCGACCTTTTTTTTTTTTGTTTTTACTGCCCCAGGCTTCCTTTTAGGTGTTTAGCCTGGTGGCTTTTTTCCAACGAGGAGGCTCCCTTCAAATTTTTAGCCTGATGGGTTTTTTTTCCTTTCCATTTGTCTTCTTTCTTTTTTAATTTTTTATTTTTTCTTTTGAAAAAAAGGAAAAAAGATGAGAAGATGAAGGGTCAAAGTGGTGTTTTTCCTTTTTTGGCATTTTGTCTTAGAAACTGATGAGAACTCATTAATCATTCATTCCTTTAGGTTCTAATATTGATTATCTTTGGATTTTCCCTTCCCCTGGTTGATATCCTACACTTCTTTGGATTTTACCCAATCATCATTCATTCCTTCAAGTTCTAATAATATCTTTGGATTTTCCTTGCTCTGGTTGATATCCTACACTTCCTTGACAGAGGTTGTTGAATTCTTGTTTAATTTTTTCCTCCTTGAATTGCTTAACTTGAACCTTGATCTTCAAACTCGGAGGTACTCTCAGCTTCTTGTCGGTGGTGGCTACAGTACTTTAGTCAGCTTTTTGTAGTGGCTGCAGTAAAAAGTATATTATGTCGGTGAAGGGACACGTGTCCTGGATATGGGTGGAGTCGTTTAGGTCCCTCTGTGAATTTTCTTTACTTTGAAGAAAATTCAATGCGTGCACAGTCATCACCGTTCATTGGACTGTAGTCTTCTTGTTCATCACTCTGAGTAAAGGTGGACATTTTTTCATTGTCTTCTATAGCACTGTAGAGCTTCCTTTTAAGCTCTTCTTTAGATAGTTTAGGATTTTGTTGCTGTAATATTGCAACATATTTTTCTATTTCCATTTTTTCTTTTTGAGATGAAACTGAAGGTATAAGTTTCATTTTTATTTTGTCTGGACTGAGGAATTCATTTTTATAACTGTCCCACCATTTGATGTATATTTGTCTCCTTAGTTCGAGAATATAATCCCACCTATCCATAGGATCTTCTGAGATTTGATAATCCGATTTTAAAATTCACAGGACCTGATATAAGGTCATAAAATATATATGATAGTCTCTTTTAAGACTGTTACTATTGAAATCAGAGAATTTTCTCTGTGAAATTTGTAGATTTGTAGGTAGAATTTGGCTTAATGATCCCCATATAGAGAACCGATTTTTAAACCAATTCGAAACTCATTTGGCTCAGTTAATTTAAATTGAATTCACCAGCTATGTGAATTTTGTATTCTGGTATGCAAAAACTTCATCCCAAGCTTTTATATATTCGAAGTAGTGATAGGATTTGATTTTAAATCCTTTCGTATTGGTGATCCTTGGTTTTAAAGGATCTAATCCCCATTCTCGGTAAAAAATAACCTTTTTGATTTGGAATTTGGAGTATGATATTTCTGTATCGTTTTTTCGGTAATGGTGTACTATAAATATCGAACCTGTTTTGATAAGGATATTTTCATACCATTCCCTGCATCTTTCATTCATATTGGGATGCATATGTTGCATTAAATGTATGGCAGCTCTTTCAGTCAGGTTTTTCGACTGGTGGTTATTTTATATAATCAGCAAAGGAATATATCCTGTTCCTAAATATGTGGTTTTAGTACTAGGGGTTTGAGTACTTATTGGTGTTTGAAGGAGAGATATATCAATATCTTGTATTTGCCTTCTTATTAAAGCATTTGATGTTGATGGTGATATCAGGGGTTTCCCCGGGCTGAGGATTATTTCCATAGATCTCTTTTGTTGTTGATTCCTTCTTCCCTTCTTGCAAAAATTCTCGTGTTCAAAAGTCAAGCAAATAATTAGTATGACTATTAATATGTTCTATAGTAAATTCGAAAGCAGAGAGAATACCTTGCCATCTAGCGAAGATTTGTTTTGAAACGAGATTTTTTACATCTTTCTGAGGAATATCCATGATTGCTTTACAGTCAGTTCGTATAAGGAAAGATTGGTTGAGCAGATCACTGGAATTTTGTGATAGCATGGACAATAGCAAGTATCTCTTTTTTCACTGTTGAATAATTTTGTTGGGCCGGGTTCCAGATTTTAGAAGTAAAGCGGACCAATTGCTCTTGATTATTGATTTTCTGTTTTAATACAGCACCATCTCCCTGTTCTGAGGCGTCTGTTTCTACTATTTTAAACGCTGTAGGACTGGATAGGGCTAAACATGGTAATTCTTTAGCTTTTATTTTAATCTTTTTGACCGCCTGAGTATGTTCATCAGTCCATTCTGGAGGATGCTTTTTCAGTCTTTGAAATAAAGGTTTTCCATCCAGGGCCAGATCTTTATCGAAATCAAAAATATAATTTAAACATCCAAGGAACTATTGTAATTCAGTTTTTCCTTTTATTACATCTGGAAATTTAGATGCGAATTCTATTGCTCTATCAATGGGAAGGATTCTTCCTTGAAAAATATTGTCTTAGAAATCTTATTTTTGTTTTCCATAGATTTATCCTTTTTGCTGAAACTACTAAGCCAACATTCTTTATTGCTTTTATAAATGTACTTAAATGTTTCCATTGTTTGTCTTTAGATTATGAGGAAACAAGTACATCATCAATATAAACAATCATGAATTTAGTATATGGATTAAAACTTTCATTCATGATTATCTTTGGATTTTCCTTGCCCCTGGTTGATATCCTACGCTTCCTTGACAGAGGTTGTTGAATTCTTGTTTAATTTTTTCTTCCTTGAATTGCTTAACTCGAACCTTGATCTTCAAAGTCGGAGTTACTCTCAGCTTCCTTTCGGTGGTGGCTACAGTACTTTAGTCAGCTTTTTGTAGTGGCTACAGTAAAAAGTAGATTCTGTCGGTGAAGGGACGTGTCCTGGATATGGGTGGAGTCGTCCAGGTCCCTCTGTGAATTTTCTTTACTTTGAAGAAAATTCAATGCCTGCACAATCATCACCGTTCATTGGACTGTAGTCTTCTTGTTCATCACTCTGAGTAGAGGTGGACATTTTTTCATTGTCTTTTATAGCACTGCAGAGCTTCCTTTTAAGCTGTTCTTTAAGTAGTTTAGGATTTTGTTGCTGTAATATTGCAACATATTTTGCTATTTCCATTTTTTTTTTTTGAGATGAAACTGAAGATATAAGTTTCATTTTTATTTTGTTTGGACTGAGGGATTCATTTTTATAACTGTCCCACCATTTGATGTATATTTGTCTCCTTAGTTCGGGAATATAATCCAACTATCCATAGGATCTTCTGAGTTTTGATAATCCCATTTTAAAAATCCACAGGACCTGATATAAAGTCATAAAATATATATGATAGTCTCTTTTAAGACTTTTAATATTGAAATCAGAGAATTTTCTCTGTGAAATTTGTAGGTAGAATTTGGCTTAATGATCCCCATATAGAGAACCGATTTTTAAACCAATTCGGAAACTCATTTGGCTCAGTTAATTTAAACTGAGTATACCAGCTATGTGAATTTTTTGTATTCTGGTATGCAAAAACTTCATCCCAAGCTTTTATATATTCGAAGTAGTGATAGGATTTGATTTTAAATCCTTTCGTATTGGTGATCCTTGGTTTTATAGGATCTAATCCCGATTCTTTGGGTTGAAATAACCTTTTTTGAGTTGGAATTTGAAGTATTTCTATATCATTGTTTCGGTAGTGGTGTACTATAACTACTGAACCTGTTTCCATAAGGATATTTTCATACCATTCCGTGCATCTTTCATTCATATTGGGATGCATATGTTGCCTTAAATGTATGGCAGCTATTTCAGTCGGGTTTTTCGACTGGTGGTTATTTTATATAATCAGCAACGGGATATATGTTGTTTCTAAATATGTGGTTTTAGTACTAGGAGTTTGAGTACTTATTGGTGTTTGAAGGGGAGATAGATCAATATCTTGTATTTGTCTTCTTATTGAAGCTTTTGATGTTGATGGTGATACCGAGGTTTTCCTCGTGCTAAGGATTATTCCCATAGATCTCTTTTGTTGTTGATTCCTGTTGCCCACTTTGCAAAAATTCTCGTGTTAAAAAGTCAGGTAAATAATTAGTATAAATATTAATATGTTCTATGGTAAATTCAAAAGCAGAGATAATACCTTGCCGTCTTGCGAAGATTTGTTTTAAAACGAGATTTTTTACATCTTTCGAAAGAATATCCCTAGCTGCTTTACAGTTAGTTCATATAAGGAATGATTGGTTAAGCAGATCTCTCTGGAATTTTGTGATAGCATGGACAATAGCAAGTATCTCCTTTTTCACTGTTGAATAATTTTTTTGGGCCGGGTTCCAGGTTTTAGAAGTAAACCGGACCAATTGCTCTTGATAATTGATTTTCTGTTTTAATACCTCACCATGTCCTTGTTCTGAGGCGTCTGTTTCTACTATTTTAAATGCTGTAGGACTGGATAGGGCTAAACATGGTAGTTCGTTAGCTTTTATTTTAATCTTTTTTATCACCTGAGTATGTTCATCAGTCCATTCTGGAGGGATGGTTTTTCAGTCTTTGAAATAAAGGTTTTCCATTCAGGGCCAGATCTTTATAGAAATCAGAAATTTAATTTAAACATGCAAGGAACCTTTGTAATTTAGTTTTTCCTTTTATTACATCTGGAAATTTAGATGCGAATTCTATCGCTCTATCAATGGGAATGATTCTTCCTTGAAAAATATTGTGTCTTAGAAATCTTATTTAAATTTGGCATAGATTTATCTGTGTTGTTGAAACTACTCAGCAACATTTTTTATTGCTTTTATAAATGTACTTAAATGTTTCCAATGTTGATCCAGAGATTATGAGAAAACAAGTACACCATCAATATAAACAATCATGAATTTAGTATATGGATTAGAAATTTCATTCATGATATTTTGAAATTCTGATGGTGCATTTTTTAAACCGAAGGGCATGACATTCCATTCAAATTATCCAAATGGGGCATTAAAAACAGTTTTGTATTTGTCTTTTTCAGCAATCTGGATTTGCCAGTAATCTGATTTAAGATACATGCGTTTGCCAGTCTATCCAGAAGGTCTCTTTTATTTGGGATCGGATATCTAATCCATTTTAGAATTTTGTTGAGTGGTGTATAATTTATAATTAACCTAAGAGCTCATCTTTCTATTTTTGAGGCCTTTTCAAAATAAAAGGCTGAGCAACTCTTGGGTGATGAACTTTTTTTGATGAGCTTTTTGTCTAGTAATTCTTTTATGTCCTTTTTACAGATCTCAAGTAGCCTACTGTTCATTTGAATAGGCCTTGCTTTAGTAGGAATTTTTCCTCTTGAAAATCCGGCTCATAAGGAAGTTCAACAATATGTTGTTTTGTATCCCAAAAAGCATTATGGATATCGGCGCATATGTTCTTTTCAATATCTATTTTTAGAGTTTTAATTTTATTTTGTATCTCGGGAAGTGGTAATTTTTCTTCTATATTTTTATATTTTATTTGTTCTTTTAGATTGTTAAGAAATTTTCTTTAGAAGATATCTTATCCCTGATATTATTAAAGGGTGGGATGATCAGCATGAAACATCTGAAATAAAAAATCACATTGGCTTTTGACCCTCAAAGTTCTAGTTATGCCTTTTTCCTCCATTACATGATTATGAAAAAATACTAAAAAATGAAAAACATGTATGGAAGATAAAAAATCCCAGTACTAGGGAAGTCACTGGAGCACAAAAGACCATTTCTCCAGCTGAAGCAAGCCTTAATTGGCAAGCTGAAAATGCTAAATCACAGAATTTAGCATTACTCAGAATTGAAGAAAAACAAAATGTTATGTGTTCACAGTCACAGGGATTGGCTGGCATAATTGTTCAATTGAAAGAAAAAATTTAATTGTTGCATGAAGAGTTGATGCAGATCTTGTATATAGTAAAGGATATTCATGAGCAATCCTATTTACTAAATAAAAAATGCAAGGAAAAAGCTTTTTTAGAAAAACAGTGACAGAGCCTTGAAAAAGATGTTGGGATGAAATCTCCATACCCTCAGCGACAATAGCATTTCCAATTTCAACCTTTACTTGTCAATCCATACACTAAAAACTACCCTACTTTAAGGAACCCTGACCCCTTTCCACCTACTCGAACACTTTACCCACCTACAGGTTTAATTCCTCCTAGAAATTTTGGTTTCAGAGTCTCAAGTTCTTTTGAAGATAAAAGACGTTTTCCTGAAGAAGTGTTCTTCTGTAGTTGAGAAAAAAACCAAACATTTCAATGCCTTGTTCCTCACAACATCCAATACCTAAACCTTATAAACTCATATAGTCCTCAAGTACCCAAAAATGAAACCTAAATGTTTTTGTCATCTGATCATGAACCCGATGTCATAACCTCGTCCAAACCCATGAACGATATGAGTTCATTCCTCAAAAACTTGACAAAACAACCAGAAATGAATCTTCAAACTGAAACACAATCTTCAGAAGATTTGTCTGATACTTCTGAAACATTTGAAGATAAATCTTCTTCTTCTTCTTTAGATTCTGACAATTTGCTAAGGATGAACCCTCCTGAACCACCTCAAGAGCCAGACCCTGTTATGGATGAAGAATTCAGACCTCCTGACCACCAAGAACCTCAACCTACCCCAACCTATGGAGATTCTTCTAAAGGATTTACTATTGATGACATTTTACCGTCACGATGGAATGACAGATTCAAGGATGGATGCATTCAGAAATGCTTAATCTTGCAAATACATTAGCAAGTACAATTTCCAAAGTCATTGTAAGGCTAAGAAGACGCTTTTTTGATTGGTACATAAGCCTTGGAGAATATAGACAAAAAAAATTAAGAAATAGTCAGTCCATTGTTGAATTCCTTAATTATTTAGTCTCTGAATTCTCAGGCCCGGTTAAGCATGAACAAATAGCTGCCAGAGAAGAATTTTTCTAGCTCAAATGTTGTACTTTCAAGACACAAGATCTTGAAAAATATTTTTCAGAGATGAACAAAAGATACCACAAAATACGAGGAATTGATGATATGAATTTAAAACAATTTTATCTTGAATCCATACCTCCTACTCTTGGTAAAGAAGAAACAAAGACAATGGAAAATCAAGGATTTACTATTCAAAACACCAGTTTTGGTGAATTATATCAGTTTGTTCTCCATGCTCTAGAAAGACTTTGCGACCAAGTTGAATTTTTGAAACAAAAGGAAAAAAAATAAGCATCTACTAGGAAAATCTTGTGATAAGCCACACCTCAAGATTAAATGTGATACAGAAAAACAATGTTCATGTCCACCAGCCTCGAAAGGAAAAAAAAAGTTTGAACAAAAGAGAAAAAAGAAGAAATTCAAACGATTCAGATATCTTCGCAGGTTAAGATTTCGAGGACACAAAAAAGGAGATAGATGCTATGTTTGTGGAAAGAAAGGACATTTTGCAAAAGATTGCCCAAACCAGAAAAAGAAGAAAAAGATAATTCATCTTTTGTCACAGGTTTTAGAAGAAGAAATTGATGATGACTTAGAATCTGTGTTTTCTTTTGATGATGAACAGAGTCCTGAAACACTGATATCCATTTCTTATTCTGGTGATTATGAGTTAAATGTGACCAGCAACACCCTTGTTCCAGAGATATCGTCCACACAAGATGAAATTTCAGACATAAACAGTCTACCTTATCAGCCTACTCCAATAGCCCTTGTTCAGATACTCCAGGAACATTATTCCAAGCCTTTGACGATACCAGCATTTTTTGATACCGAGGCATCAGCTAGTATTTTAAAACCTGATTTGCTAACAAAACAGTTTTGGGAAACATGTAACCAGACTTTTCGCGCTGCTAATGGAGAAAAATTTACCATAACCTAAATTAGCAAACCCATTTTGATAAAACTATTGCCAAAACTAGTTATCCAACATAAACTCTTAGGATCCTATTTACCCAATAAAGAACTTTTACTTGGATTTGATGTTTTGCATCAAGTAAAACTTCAATGGACTTCCAAAGGATTACATTATAGGAACCTAACATTACCCTGGTTAGCTTGCATAGAGCAACCCAACACCTTAGATACAGTCAGACAAAAAATAATATCAGACTGTTGTGCCAATTCTCGGTATGAGTTTCTCAAAAAATGTACAAACCCATTATGGAGAAATTAAAATTTTTATGTTAAACTGCCTTTTAAGAAAAATGAGAACATAAATCCTACAAATGCTTCTCACATAGGACTAAACCCAGATTTGATGGATCAATCTAAGTTAGAGATACAAGATTTGACAAAAGAACATTTAATTGAGCCTACCAATTCTCCTTGGGCTTGTGAAGCTTTTTATTTAAATAAAAGAGCTGAACAAATTCGAGGAAAACTCAGGTTAGTGATCAATTACCAACCTTTAAATACGTTCCTCACTGATGATAAATTTCCTTTGCCTAATCAAGTTGCACTGTTTTCTCAGATTTCTCATGCCCACATATGTTCCAAATTTGATTTGAAAGGATTTTGAAAAATAGGAATTCACCCAGATGATCGTCCTAAAACAGCTTTCTGTTTACCAAATTACCATTTTCAATGGACGGTTAAGCCTTCGGGTTTGAAAAATGCACCCACATATTTTCAAAAAGTTTTAACCACTATTTTCGAACCAATCTCAACACTGACACTGATATATATAGCTGATATACTCCTCTTTTCTCTTGATCTAGAAAGTCATTTTCTCTTGTTAGATAAATTCTACTCTCTATGTTGTAAATATGGTATTATGCTCTCCGAATAGAAATGTGCCTTTGCTACTACAGAAGTAGATTTCCTCGGTATGCATTTTCACAATGGAAAGTACAAACTCCAACCCCATATAGCCAAACACCTATTCGAATTTCCTGATACTTTATCTTCTATAAAACAAATCCAGCAATTTTTAGGAATTGTAAATTATATGTCCCCTTTTATTCCCTAGCTGTCCCTGTTTACTAGTCCTCTTTATCTTTTGCTAAAGAAAAAAGCACCACCATGGACAAGAAAACAGACTGAGTGTGTTCAAGAGCTCAAAAGATTATCACAAAATTTACCTTCTTTAAAAATCCCCTCTACAGGAAAAAGAATTTTGCAACAGATGCTTCTGATGAGTTTTGGGCATGCATTCTACTTGAATAAAAAAATAAAAACAGAATGATTTGTGGATACAAAAGTGAAAAGTTCAAAGAATCTGAACTTCATTACCATTCAACATTCAAAGAAATCCTTGCAGTAAAATGAGGGATTGAAAAATTCCAATTCCATTTGTTAGGACATACTTTCCTTATTGAAATGGATTTATCTACTTTTCCAAATATGTTGAAATTCAAAAATAAGATTCTTCCTAATCCTCAATTACTCAGGTGGTCAAATTGGTTTCTCAATGAAATTTTGAGTATAAGCATATTTCTCGAAAGAACAATATTTTAGCTGATATGTTTTCTCGAAAAAAATTTTCTGAAGAAACGAGTCTTACTATTGTCCGTTTCATAGGAGTAATAATCAGAATTGAGGAAGAAACAAGAGAAGTTCCTGATGAAATTTATGACATTATTCTCAGAAAAACAATGGAATCCAGAAATGAGAACATGCAACAAAAAATGCATGAAATATTAATCATAAGTCATGGAGATTGTTTCAAGAATTCGATGCCATGTTATTTATCCATTTCTATCCCTATTCCAAAACAGACATTATTATAATGTCAAAAGAAGCAATTTGTTTCCTCTGGTATCTTACCCAAAACCACCATATATGTTTTGATTTCCATGTAAGGAAGTTATTATCCTACCTCAGACACTGTCATTTCCTACAATGGAATAATTACATCCACCCCAATCCCAGAGCATTCAACTTCTATAAATTTCCTTTAAAGCATTACCGTTATAATCAATGGATTGAATCTTTTGGTTATCCTCACAGACCTTATATCATTATAGCTTTCCATCAAGACATTACTCAAATCTATCCGGAACATACCTATTTCACCCAACATCCTCTTATCCAAACCATTGGATGATATGATTCTAATCTTCTGAATTATTGGATATTTCAAATAGAATTATGGAAAGAATTGAAAATTCTTATGTGCTACATTAACAGAATCCAGCCAGAAGGGACTCCTTTAGATGTCTATGCAAGAACCACAGTTTGGAATGATGAGACTCCCTGAGGAGCTGCACTGTTACACCAGCTACACATATGGCTTGCTGACCATCCCCCTCCTGCAGAAATACCAACAGATAGTTCCAGTGATGATACATACATTGGACCCTCACACAGCCAGTCCAATCCTTCTTCACCAAGCTATGATTCAGATGGTTACCCCCTCAATTATGACACTGATTAAGGAAACACTGTTTAACACTATTCTGTCGACAACAATGTTCAACACTATTCTGTCGGTAACACTGTTCAACACTATTCTGTCGGCAACACTGTTCAATACTATTATGTCGGCAATATTGTTCAATACTATTGTGTCGACAGCATTGTACATTACCTTTGTACTGTTCATGTCGGCCACCTGTCCGCTGTACATTACCTTTTTACTGTTCATAAATGGCCACCTGTCCAGGCTAGTTGTTTTATTTTATGAAACTTTGGAATCCGGATTTCAAATTCGGTGCTTATATTAGGCTTTGCAAGTCAGTTGTAAAGGCAGAGCGCTACTTAGAGCCTCTCAGCCTAGTTTCTATCGTTGGTGTGCTTCTTCTCTTTATTTGGTGTGCTGTTTCCCTCTTCTTTTACTTGTAAGTCGTTGTGATCCTTATAAACCTTCGGTGTGCATGTTGTCGTTCTGTTGTTTCTTGCTTCCTTATATTTTGAATCCTTATTCTTCCTTGTTTTTAGTATGATGTTTCTTTATGCACATCTATATTGGTATCAGATGAGGGTCTTTAATTGGGATATTAAAGTTTGGGAAGAAGGTAACAAAAATGGTGCCAGCGTTTAAGGTTGTTTGCACAGTTCCAATACAGGTATGCTGGTATTCTAAAAATCTGGAATCTAACAAAGCAATTCGGGAAACTTCTTCGATACCTTTTTTTTCCATGAAAGGTTAAAGCTAATTTGATGGCTCCAAAATGAATATGCGTATACCCATCTTTAAGCCATTGGGAAAATAAGTTTTTGGGTAGGGTCATGGTGATGTACTGTTAAGCTTGGATAGCAGGAATTTGATGTTGATCAAAAGAAGAAGCTTGGACATATTCTTTGATGGCTTCAGGGTTTTTTTTTTCGCAAAGTTTTTTGATTCTTTTGGTCTAATTTAAGCTAGATTTATCATAAACATGATAAGGATTAATTAATTGAGAACTAGTTTCAGAAAACTTTTCAGGGGTATAAGTTATTTCGAAAAGATGTTCTTGTTTGGAAAACATGGGACCTAAATCAGGACTACAAGCAGAAGCACTATCTAAAGAGATATCTGAGACCTGTTCTTCTGACATCTTGAAATAATTTACTATGCTGACTGTAAAATTTTTGAAATAAAGGTGAAGGCCAACTTTCCTTTTCTAGTCAACAAGGTATGAACTCCTTTCACGGCCTTCTTGCCTCTAACAGAGCTTCTGTTATGTTTAACTTTCAGAAAGTATTGATAGTGGAATAACATCAACACATGAAATTAACCTTTAATTCATACTATGTTTTCTAATGCGAGAGATCCTAGATTAACTAGGTAGACGCAAAGCATACTGATCTAAGTATGAACTACAGATTAACCCAGTCAACAAAGTAAATATAGGAACTAATGTCAACAGTTCTGGCTCTGATACCAATATAGATGTGCATAAAGAAACATCGCAATAAGAACAAAGAAGAATAAGGATTCAAAGTATAAGGAAGCAAGAAACAACAGAACTACAACCTGCACACCGAAGGTTTATGAGGATCACAAAGACTTACAAGTAAAAGAAGAGGGAAAAAGCACACCAAAGAAAGAGAAGAAGCACACCAAAGATATAGACTAGGCTGACAGGCTCTAAGTAGCGCTCTGCCGTTACAACTGACTTGAAGAGCCTTATATTGGCACCAGATTTGAAATTCGGATTCCAAAGTTTCATAAAATAAAACAGCTGGCCTGAACAGGTGGCCGACATGAACAGTAAAAAGGTAATGTACAGTGTTGCCGACAGAATAGTGTTGAACAGTGTTGCCGACAGAATAGTGTTGATTAGTGTTGCCGACAGAATAGTGTTGAACAGTGTTGCCTTAATCAGTGTCATAATTGAGGGGGTAACCATCTGAATCATAGCTTGGTGAAGAAAGATTGGACGCGCTGTGTGAAAGTCCAATGTATGTATCATCACTGGAACTATCTGTTGGTATTTCTGCAGGAGGGGGATGGTCAGCAAGCCATATGTGTAGCTGGTGTAACAGTGCAGCTCCTCGGGGAGTCTCATCATTCCCAACTGTGGTTCCTGTATAGACATCTGAAAGAATCTCTTCTGGCTGGATTCTGTTAATGTAGCACATGAGAATTTTCAATTCTTTCCATAATTCTTTTTGAAATATCCAAAAATTCAGGAGATTAGAATCATACCATCCAATGGTTTGGATAAGAGGATGTTGGGTGAAATAGGTATGTTCATGATAGATTTGATGAGTAATGTCTTGATGGAAAGCTATAATGATAGAAGGTCTGTGAGAATACCAAAGGATTCAATCCATTGATTATAATGGTAATGCTTTAAAAGAAATTTATAGAAGTTGAATGCTCTGAGATTGGGGTGGATGTAATTATTCCATTGTAGAAAATGATAGTGTCTGAGGTAGGATAATAACTACCTTATATGGAAGTTAAAACATATATGGTGGTTTTGGGTAAGATACCAGAGGAAACAAATTGTTTCTTTTGGCATATTATAATAATGTCTTGTTTGGAATAGGGATAGAAATGGATAAATAGGATGGCATCGAATTCCTTGAAAACAATCTCCATGATTTATTATTAATATTTCATGCATTTTTTGTTGCAGATTCTCATTTCTGGATTCCATTGTTTTTCAGAGAATAATGTTATATATTTCATCAGGAACTTCTCTTGTTTCTTCCTCAATTCTGATTATTGCTCCTCTGAAAGGGACAACAGTAAGACTTGTTTCTTCAAAAAATTTTCTTCAAGAAAACATATCTACTAAAATATTGTTCTTTCCCAAAATATGCTTATACTCAAAATTCCATTGAGAAAACCAATTTGACCATCTAAGTAATTGAGGATTCAGAAGAATCTTTTTTTTGAATTTTAGCATATTTGGAAAAGCAGATAAATCCATTTCAACAAGGAAAGTATGTCCTATCAAATGGAATTGGAATTTTTCAATCCCTCTTTTTACTGCAAGGATTTCTTTGAATGTTGAATGGTAATGAAGTTCAGATTCTTTGAACTTTCCACTTTTGTATCTACAAATCATTCTGTTTTTTTCTTTTTCTTCAAGTAGAATACATGCCCAAAACTCATCAGAAGCATCTGTTTGCAAAATTCTTTTCCTGTAGAGGGGATTTTTAAAGAAGGTAAATTTTGAGATAATCTTTTGAGCTCTTGAACACACTCAGTCTGTTTTCTTGTCCATGGTGGTGCTTTTTTCTTTAGCAAAAGATAAAGAGGATTAGTAAATAGAGAGAGTTTGGGAATAAAAGGGGACAAATAATTTGCAATTCCTAAATATTGCTGGATTTGTTTTACAGAAGATAAAGTATCAGGAAATTCTAATAGGTGTTTGGCTATATGGAGTTGGAGTTTGTACTTTCCATTGTGAAAATGCATATTGAAGAAATCTACTTCTGTAGTAGCAAAGGCACATTTCTTTTCGGAGAGCATAATACTATATTTACAACATAGAGAGTAGAATTTATCTAACAAGAGAACATGACTTTTTAGATCAGGAGAAAAGAGGAGTATGTCATCTATATATATCAGTGCTTGTGTTGAGATTGGATTGAAAATAGTGGTTAAAACGTTTTGAAAATATGTGGGTGCATTTTTCAAACAAAAAGGCATAACCGTCCATTGAAAATGGTAATTTGGTAAACAGAATGCTGTTTTAGGACGATCATCTGAGTGAATTCCTATTTGCCGAAATCCTAATTTCAAATAAAATTTAGAAAATATGTGGGCATGAGAAATCTGAGAAAACAGTGCAACTTGATTCGGCAAGGGAAATATATCATCAGAGAGGAAAGTATTTAAAGGTTGGTAATTGATCACTTAATCTGAGTTTTCCTCGAATTTGTTTAGCTCTTTTATTTACATAAAAAGCTTCACAAGCCCAATGAGAATTGGTAGGCTCAATTAACTGTTCTTTTATCAAATCTTGTATCTCTAGCTTAGCTTGATCCATCAAATCTGGGTTTAGTCCTCTGTGAAAAGAGCCTTTGTAGGATTTATGTCCTCATTTTTCTTAAAAGGCAGTTTAACATAAAAATTCTGATTTCTCCATAATGGGTTTGTACATTTTTTGAGAAACTCATAATGATAATTGGCACAACAGTCTGATATTATTTTGTCTGACTGTATCTAAGATGTTGGGTTGGTCTATGCAAGCTATCCAGGGTAATGTTAGGTTCCTATAATGTAATCCTTTGGAAGTCCATTGAAGTTTTACTTGATGCAAAACATCAAATCCAAGTAAAAGTTCTTTATTGGGTAAATAGGATCCTAAGCGTTTATGCTGGATAACTAGTTTTGGAAATAGTTTTATCAAAATGGGTTTGCTAATTTGGGTCTCGAAAAGTCTGGTTACATGTTTCCCAAAACTGTTTTGATAGTAAATCAGGTTTTAAAATACTAGCTGATGCCTTGGTATCAAAAAATGCTGGTATGGTCAAAGGCTTGGATTAATGTTCCTGGAGTATCTGAACAAGGGCTATTGGGGTAGGCTTATAAGGTAGACTGTTTATGTCTGAAATTTCTTCTTGTGGGGACAATATCTCTGGAACAAGGGTGTTGCTGATCTCATTTAACTTATAATCACCGGAATAAGAAATGGATATCAGTGTTTCAGGACTCTGTTCATCATCAAGAGAAAAACACTGATTCTAAGTCATCTTCAATTTCTTCTTCTACAACCTGTGACAAAAAGATGAATTATCTTTTTCTTCTTTTTCTGGTTTGGGCAATCTTTTGCAAAATGTCCTTTCTTTCCACAAACATGGCATCTATCTCCTTGTTTGTGTCCTCAAAATCTTGACTTGCGAAGATATTTGAATCGTTTGAATTTCTTCTTTTTTCTGTTTTGTTCAAACTTCTTTTTTCCTTTCGAGGCTGGTGGGCATGAACACTGTTTTTCTGTATCACATTTAATCTTGAGATATGGCTTATCACAAGATTTCCTAGTAGATGCTATGTTTTTCCATTTGTTTCACAAATTCAACTTGGTTGCAAAGTCTTTCTTGAGCATGGAGAACAAACTAATATAATTCACTACAGCTGGTGTTTTGAATAGTGAGTCGTTGATTTTCCATTGTCTTTGTTGCTTCTTTACCAAGAGTAGGAGGTATGGATTCTAGATAAAATTGGTTTAAATTGATATCATCAATTCCTCCTATTTTGTGGTATCTGTTGTTCATCTCTGAAAAATGTTTTTCATGATCATGTCTCTTGAAAGAACAACATTTGAGCTGAAAAAATTCTTCTCTGGCAGCTATTTGTTCATGCTTAACCGGCCCTGAGAATTCAGAGACTAAATAATTAAGGAATTCAACAATGGATTGACTATTTCTTAACTGTGTTTGTCTATATTCTCCAAGACTTATGTACCAATCAAAAAGGCGTCCTCTTAGCCTTACAATGACTTTGGAAATTGTACTGGCTAATGTATTTACAAGATTAAGCATTTCTGAATGCATCCATCCTTGAATCTCTCTGAATCTGTCATTCCATCGTGACGGTGGAATGTCATCAATAGTAAATCCTTTAGAAGAATCTTCATAGGTTGGGGTAGGTTGAGGTTCTTGGTGGTCAGGAGGTTTGAATTTTTCATCCATAACAGGGTCTGGTTGTTGAGGTGGTTCAAGAGGGTTCATCATTAGCAAATTGTCAGAATCTAAAAAGAAGAAGAAGATTTATCTTCAAATGTTTCAGAAGTATCAGACAAATCTTCTGAGGATTGTGTTTCAGTTTGAAGATTCATTTCTGGTTGTTTTATCAAGTTTTTGAGGAATGAACTCATATCGTTCATGGGTTTGGTAGAGGTTAATATGTGAGTTGGGATTGAAGAGGCTATGACATTAGGTTCATGATCAGATGACAAAAACATTTGGGTTTCATTTTTGGGTACTTGAGGACTAGTATGAGTTTGAACTGTAACGGGTGGTGTGGTAACAGAAGGTTTAGAGGTATTGGATGTTGCGAGGAACGAGGCATTGAAATGTTTGGTTTTATTCTAAATTGCGGAAAGAACATTTCTTCAGGAAAGCGTCTTTCATCGTCAAAAGAACTTAAGGCTCTAAAACCAAAATTTCTGGGAGGAATTAAACCTGTAGGTGGGTAAAGTGTTCGAGTAGGTGGAAAAGGGTTAGGGTTCCTTAAAGTTAGGGTAGTTTTGAGTGTATGGATTGGCAAGTAAAGGTTGAAATTGAGAATGGTATTGTGGTTGAGGGTATTGAGATTTCATCCAAAGATCTTTTTCAAGGCTTTGTAACTGTTTTTCTAAAAAAGCTTTTTCCTTGGCTTTCTGATTTAGTAAATAGGATTGCTCATGAATTTCCTTTACTGTATACAAGATCTGCATCAACTCTTCATGCAACAATTGAATTTTTTCTTTCAATTTAACAATTATGCCAGCCAATCCCTGTAACTGTGAAGACATAACATTATGTTTTTCCTCAATTATGAGTAATGCTAAATTCTATGATTTAGCATTTTCAGCTTGCGAATTGAGGCTTGCTTCAGCTGGGGATATGGTCTTTTGTGCTCTTGTGACTTCTCTAGTACTGGGATTTTTTATCTTCCATACATGTTTTTCATTTCCTGTATTTTTCTTAATCATGTAATGGAGGAAAATTTGAGGCATAACTGGAACTTTGAGGGTCAAAAGCCAAGCATTCTGCAATGTGATTTTTTATTTCAGATGTTTCATGCTGATCATCCCACCCTGTAGAGACGATTTCTGAAACAGTGTGTTTGGGTTTTGACTACCATAAGTCACATAATAATCCCCAACTGTAGGATCACCTTCAATATATCTCTGATGAAGCTTTTGTTGAGATGAAATTTTCTTTTTTTTTTCTTTTTTGGAATTTCATCAAAATCATCTTGAAGACAAGTGGAACATTTGCAAGTATCAAACCAATTATCGAATTGTAATTCTATGTTTTCATCTTCAATATCTTCTTTAGGAGGTTTTTGGTTTTATTCTAGGATTTGAACCCTTGTTTTCAGAGTTATTAACTTGTTTTACCTCATTTATCTCATGTTTTAATTCAGAGATTTAGGGTTCTCTATCAACCTGGGTTTTGTTTTGCACTCTTCTAAGGAAATCATGAAAACTATAATCTTCTTTTGTCGGAACAAGAGAAGATCTTGCTTATTCAGATGGAGTTTTGGACGTGTTGATATATTGAACTAAGGCTTCCCTTTTAGCCTCTGGATCCGTTATTTTATCAATAAGATCTATAATCAGATCTTCTTCTTTTGTAAGAGTGTTGATACTTAACCCATTCATAGCAACGACTGCCTTGTAAAAATTACATTGGCAATTTTCTTCTTTTGTATTATTTTCATCATCATCAGAATTTGAATCAGTACTACTTATGATAATATCTTCATCATCATTGATTTCTCCAATTAACATTTCATTTTCTGAATCAGAAGAATCAGAAGTTTCTTCTTTTATTTGGAGTATCTCAAATAATTGGGTTTTAAGACTATTATCTATTTCTAGAGAGTTAATTTTCCTTTTAACTCTACATTTATATTTGTAATGGCCTACAATGCCACAATTATAAGGATATACCTTAACCATTTAAGGAACTTAACATTTGCTTTGTTTTCGAACATGAATTCAATAAACTTTTTATGAAAAGCATCTTGAAGGGGTTTAAATTCTTTAAAGCACCATTCTGTAATTTTTGTATCTACTTAAGAATAAATTTTTTTTCTAATCCATTCTTTGTCAATATGAAATTCATTAATTTTTTGAAGAACATATAGGCTGAACTCAAAGTCTGAAAGAGTAGGTTCAATTTTCTCCTCCTTTTGTTCGTATAAGGAATCATGGGTTTTACCAGTGTATACCGGTTGTTGAAACAATTTTGTAGATTTTCTTAATCCTTCGAGAACAATTTTTTCATTATGGATCTTTTCATAATTTGTTTCAGGAATTGAAGAAGTAGAAGCCCTACCTGGTATACTAAGAGGGAAGTTTGTAACGGTGAGTTTGGTTCTTCTTGTAGAAGGAAATTCAATCTCAATTTCACCATTGGGGTATTCAATTATTTGTTATGTTTCGTTTTTTTCAAGAACCTTAGGTTGAGTCTCGGATTGTAGAGACCATCTTTCAGGCAATTTTATTTGAGACCATGATACCATTTTAGGTATTACCAAATTTGATTTTTCAATATTTGTCTCTTTTGCTCGTTTTTGGCCCCTTAGGCTAGGCTACTATTGAGATTATTCTATTATTAAGCTATAGTCATACCCCAAAGGAAGACTAATGTTTCGATCGTTTGTTTCACTCTTTGTAGCCTGTTGAATTTGTGCTTAAGAATCCCTTCGCCGCGACATGATTGATCTCGTACTTTCGTTCCTGTCAGCTAAAGGACACTGGAAACGGTTAGAATTGTCTCTCAAGCCAAGCCTGCATTCGGAAACGGTAGAAAAGCCGTCAATCAAAGGAAAGTCCCCACGCCCCCCTTGTGTCCATCGCGCATGCGGTCTCCTACAACGACAGGGTTCACCGGGTTGTTTCCAAAAGGCTTTTAAGAGAAACCAGCGATAGCGCAGTTCGTTCTCTACGTGTTGTATGTCCTCTCCAACTTGAGTGAGTCTTTATGCGATATCCATAGTTCATCAACCGTGCTAATAAAAAAAGTCTTTGAATTTCTTTTAGAGCACGAAGGCTTATCGAGCCTCTATTTATAGAGTGTAGAGTAATCCAGCCATGCGGCACGAATTTGATGGCAAGCACAATCCTTACTAGTTTTTCATTCCGCAATTGAGTACTATCATGCTTGTGTTGTGAACAAACTAACTACCTTGCGAAGCAACACGCCCCCCCAATCACGCTGCCTGTGTGAACAAACAAAGAAACAAGCTTTGCACAACCTGCTTCTGCAGTTCTACCTAATCGATCGCAGTGAAGTAAGTAGTTCCGCTGACAGACCTTTTTGTTGTGCTTGTTTTATGGTTCATCCTTCCTTGCTTCCAAGGCTTCCTCGATCCGGTTCGTGCCCCTTCCCCACCGGCCTTGGCTATTTAAGCTTTGCTTTATTGCTTCTCCCCTGCCTCTCTTCTAACTAAGCCTAATTCTCCCCTTTCACTTTTCCTACCCCACCCAAGACCCTATTTAGCACACCGTTGGCTTGAAACCGGTTCCAATGTGAAACATTATTTAAGAATTCCTCTTCCATTTAATAAATTTTCATTCTTTTGTGACAGGAATTCAATTAATTCCCTACCCCACTTTTGGAAAAGAATTTGACCTATCTTAGATTTCTTTGAAAATTCATTCTGCTTTCGACTACTAGACACTATTCCCTTCATTTTCATTATTTGCTTTGGAAGAGAATAAGGCTTCGCTTCAAGTTTTTTCTCTTCGCTTTGTTTGAAGCTCAAATTCAAATGAAAATTAAGAACTTTTGTTTGCTATACTCTTTCTTCTTCTCATCCTTTACCTATACCCACATGGAAAGGAATTCCTTTCTATCCCCAGCTCTTGCACCCTTACTTTTCCTCTGTCCTTTGCCCTCTTCTAGCTCTGCTATACTTCATTAATTACTTCATTCCTTGGAAAGATTACTTCTCTTCTTCTGCCCCCTTTCTCCCTTCAGCCTAATCTTTGCTTCCGAAAGGAAATACTAGGGCAAGCTGCGATCTAATACTTAACAGAAGAGTAGTGTTAAGTCCCTTCATCACTGTCCTGTGACGGAATCAGTGAAAGGAATTAACTTAGGATGAATCAGTTGGGAGTTCCTTTTGTCACTCTCGAGGTGGCACAAAGGCAACGAAGAACGCAAGCCGGGAGGGCAAAGCTCGTAGAATTAGAGAAAAGAGCGTTGTGGTAGAGCGCGCAGAGCTGAAACAACTCCTCGGTGGGGAGCGTGATGCGAAACAACGCTGGTCCAAGGTTTGACGAAAACTGATTTCTTCTTTTGAGTATGTGATGTGATCACAGAGGGGTGGAGGGAGCGAGCACTGTGTTAGAGCGCGCAGAGATGAAACAACTCTTGGGTAGGGAGCGTGAGGCGAGACAACGTTGGTCCAAGATTTGACGAAAATTTATCTCTTCTTCTGAGTATGTGATGTGAACATAGAGGGTCGGAGGGAGCGAGTTCGGTATACGTAATGAGCTAGTAAAGGTATGATATTTCATCCATGAGTTAACGAGGAAGGAAAGTCAAGTGATCCTCGAAAGAGGGAATATGATGACAATCCGATCTCCCTTTCACAAAGATTAGAAGCCTCTTGACTGATATCGCGAGACGTTACAATGCTGAGTTAACGAGGAAGGGAAGTCAAGTGATCCTCGGAAGAGGGAACATGATGACAATCCGATCTCCCTTTAGATGCCTCTTGACTGACATCACGAGACATTACAATGCTTACCTATGTTGATGGGCTTCCTCTGCATATCAGTTTCGTTCAAGTTGTAGTTAAACCCTTAACTAGAATTGGGTTAAATAACTCGGTTTTATTATGTTTAAGAGATAACAGCCATAGAAGGTTCTCTGACTCTCTTTTAGGAATCGTTGAATCTAGTCTTTGCAACAGCCCAATTTATTTTAATTGTTTTCCAAATTTCTTTGTACTCCTTTTTGATCCAAATCTTTTAAAGGTTTTAACCTTAAACCTAAAAAACACAAGGGTTTGATATGGACCCTGGTTCTCAAAATCTGGCTTTTGTTTACAGAATATGTTACAAAGTCATGAATACCCTATGCCCAAATGCTAAGCAAATGGACACTAAAGTTCAGACTGTTTTCTCCTCGATCATACACCACCTTCAGCTGCGCTTCTTTTCATTAGTCTGATCAACTTTAGTGATCCCAGCTTGGGCACCTTGTAGCCATAGGGCCTAGAGGAATTTTTTTTTCTAGTAATGGGAGAGGAAGCCCATCAACATAAGTAAGCGCTGTAATGTCTCGCGACGTCAGTCAAGAGGCTTCTAATCTTTGGGAATGGGAGATCGGATTGTCATCATGTTTCCTCTTCCGAGGATCACTTGACTTCCCTTTCTGGTTAACTCAAGGATGAAATATCATACCTTTACTGGCTCGTTACGTATACTGAACCCTCTCCCTCCGCCCCTTTGTGTTTACATCACATACTCAGAAGAAGAAATCAGTTTTCATCAAACCTTCGGCCAGCGCTGTCTCGCCTCACGCTCCCTACCTAAGAGTCGTTTCAGCTCTACGCGCTCTACCAATGCACTCCTTTCTCTAATTCTACGAGGTTTGCCCTCCCAGCTCGCGTTCTTCGATGCCTTTGTGCCACCTCGAGAGTGACAGAAGGAACTCCCAACTATCGACCTATTCAGTAATATCCAATTGATGGTGATTTCGCTCTTATCCTATACTTAGTTCCATCTTGAGTTAATTCCTTTCACTGATTCCATCACATGACAGTGATGAAGGGACTGAACACTACTCTTCTGTAAAGTATTAGATCATAGCTTGCGCTAGTTATTTCCTTTCGTGAAGGGAAGATTAGGCTGAAGGGAGAAAGGGGGCAGAAGAAGAGAAGTAATGAGTGGAAAAGGGAATTCTTATTCTTGTCCAAGGAATGAGGTAATTAATGATTAATGAAGTATAGCAGAGCTAGAAGAGGGCAAAGGACAGAGGAGAAGTAGGGGTGTAAGAGCTGGGGATAGAAAGGAATTCCTTACCTATGTGGGTATAGGTAAAGGATGAGGAGAAGAAAGAGTGAAGGGCACAAAGTGCTTAATTTTCATTTGAATTTGAGCTTCAAACAAAGCAAAGAGAAAAAACTTGAAGCGAAGCCTTATTCTCTTCCAAAGCAAAGAATGAAAATGAACAGAATAAAGTCTAGTAACCAAAAGCAGAATGAATTTCCAAAGAAGTCTAGGATAGGTCAAATTCTTTTCCAAGGGTGGGGTAGGGAATTAATTGAATTCCTTTCACGAAAGAATGAAAATTTATTAAATGGAAGAGGAATTCTTGAATAATATTTCACGTAGGAACCGGCTTCAAGCAAGTGGTGCGCTAAATAGGGTTTTGGGTGGGGTAGGAAAAGTGAAAGGGAAGCACTGGGCTTAACTAGAACAGAGGTGGGGGAGAAGCAATAAAGCAGAGCTCATATAGTCAGGGCCGGTGGAGAAGGGGCACGATCCGGATGGAGGAAGCCTTGGAAGCAAGGATGGATGGACAACAAAATGGTCTGCCAGCGGAACTACTTACTTCACAACGATCGATTAGGCGAAGTTGCTGAAGCTGGTTGTGCAAAGTTTGTTTGCTTGTTTGTTCACACATGCAGCGTGATTGAGGGGGGCGTGTTGCTTCTCAAGGTAGTTAGTTTGTTCACAACATAGGCATAATAGTACTCAACTGCGGAACGAAAAACTAGTAAGGTTTGTGCCTGCCATCGTCGCGTGGCTGGATTACTCTACACTCTATAAATAGAGGCTCGATAAGCCTTCGTGGTCTAAAAGAAAACCAAAGACTTTTTTTGTTAGCGCGGTTGATGAACTATGGATATCTCATAAAGGCTCGCTCAAGTTGGAGAGGAGATACAACACGTAGAGAACGAACTGCTCGATTGCTGGTTGCTCTTAAGAGCCTTTTGGATACACCTCGGTGAACCTTGCCGTTGTAGGAGACCGCATGCGCGCGATGGACACAAGGGGGGTGTAGGGATTTTCCTTTGATTGACAGCTTTTCTACCGATTCCGAATGCAGGCTTGGTTTGAGAGGCAGCTCTAACCTATCTCGTTTCCAGTGTCCTATAGTTGATAGGCGCGAAGGTACGAGATCAATCATGTCGAGGTAAAGGGATTCTTAAGCACAAATTCAACTAGCTACAAAGAGTGAAACAGACGATCTAAACACTAGTCTTCCTTTGGGGTATGACTATAACTTGATAATAGAATAATCTCAATAGTAGCCTAACCTAAATGGTCGGAAACGAGCAAAATAGACAAATATTGAAAAATCGTATTTGGTAATACCTAAAATGGTATCATGGTCTCAAATAAAATTGCTTGAAAGATGGTCTTTACAATTCGAGACTCAACCTAAGGTTCTTGAAAATAACGAACCAGAAAAAATAATTGAATAACCCCAATGGTGAATTTGAGATTGAATTTCCTTCTACAAGAAGAACCAAACTCACCGTTACAAACTTCCCTCCTAGGATAGCAGGTAGGGCTTCTACTTCTTAGTTCCTGAATTAAATTATGAAAAGATCCATAATGAAAAAATTATTCTTGAAGGATTAAGAAAATCTACAGAATAGTTTCAACAACTGGTATACACTGTTAAAACCCCTGATTCCTTATACGAACAAAAGGAGGAGCAAGCTGACTCTTTCAGACTTTGAGTTCAGTTTGTATGTTCTCATTCAGACTTTGAGTTCAGCCTATATGTTCTTCAAAAAATTAAGAAGTTTCATACTGACAACGAATAAATTAGAAAAGATTTTTGTTTTGAAGAAAATACAAAAATTAATGGTTGTTTAAAGAATTTAAAAAACCCCTTCAAGATGCATTTCATAAAAAGTTTATTGAATTTATGTTCGAAAACAGAACTAATGTTAAGTTCTTTAAATGGTTAAATCTTTAAAGAAAAGGGAATACCTATACCAACTTTCCCTGAGCCTGAGTCAAATATTTATATGACTAAAAAACTTTTCAAACTTTTCACACGGGAGATGGTAAAACTATCGAATCTATTCATCCTTCTGAAACTAGCCTTCAGCTCAAAGGAGAAAAATGGAAACTAAAGCTTCCCCTTTCAAACAGAGGTCAAAAAGATAATGAAAATCAAATTTCTAAGCTTGATGGTAGCCCCCACATAATTGAACAAAATTATTATACAAATTTATTCCTACAAATGTTGGGAAAACAAATAACCAGGATAGAAAGTACTCTAAATGCCATAAAAATTAGGGACAAAACAGATAAAATCAGAAAAGCCTAAAAAGGCTTTATTATTTAAACCTCCACCTGTTATTGAGACAAGAAAGTTTAGTCTGCAAGGTATAAAGAGAAAATAGGACAAAAAAGAGCTTGTAGAGGAATTAGTTAAACGACTATCAAACTTGAATATTTCTGATAAGGATAAAGGAAAAGCCCCCACTGTGGGCAACGTTCAGGTCTTACAAAAAGACCAACACGATTCTGATCAAGAAATAAAAGACATTGAGGATGCTTTTAAAGGTGAAAGCTTAGATGTTGATAGAATAGATTATGGAAGAAAAGTGAAGCCTGTGTCTCAAACTAGGATGTATTACCCCCGACCTACTCCTGTAGATCTTCAAATTGAAGAAGATTTGATTGCCAGTTCTGTTTCTAACTCAGGCAAATCCATAGTTAATTGAAATATCAATGGAATGTATGAAAATCAAATTCTTGATTTAATAAAGCATGTGACCATGTACGCTACTGCGTGTAAAACTAGTGGTAATAAGGACCACGAAATTGCCAAAGTAATAGTTTGTGGTTTTACTGTCTGGCTTAGAAGCTTGTGGGGTTTCCATCTTGATGAAGCTGCCAGAGATCAAATATTAAATTCCAGTAAACAATGGATTGTTAAAACAAAAATAGCTCCTGGACAAATTCATGAATCTGTTGTTGATGAAAGAGACAGTTTTTTTTTTTTGGGAGTGTCAGTGGGGGAGAAGGCCCCCTACCCATTTTTCATTAATAAAAAACCAGAGGAAAACAATTAAGGTTCAACCCTATGAAAGGGCACTTGCGTCAAATCATGTAATAAAAGAGAAGAAAGAAACTCTGGTGGTCTATGGTGCCACATAGTGGCACATGGGCCAGCAGCTGCCCTCTTAGCCAGGCCATCAGCAATCATGTTAGCCTCACGAAAGACATGTGTGATGGGTCATCGATGAGAAGACAGTCTTATGCAACAATTGTCAACAATCGTCTTTGGCCTCCATGGAGCATTGCATTGATTCTGAATGACATTCACAAGCAAAGTCGAGTCACTTTCAATCTGAGTTGGAAAGCAATTACTTTGAATGATCAATTGAACTCCTTCCTCGAAAGCCAAAAATTCTGCATGGTTGTTGGAAGCAGGACCAAGGTACTTTGCAAAAGCCGCAATAAAACCACCCGCACTGTTCCTGGTAACTCCACCACCACCTGCTAAGCCTGGATTTCTCAAGGAAGCCCCATCAATATTCAGTTTGTAATTGTGAGTTAGGAAAAGACCATGCTACTGAGGTAAAGGTTGCAGCTCTCTGCTACTGCCAAGTTATTCGAAGGCTACCAATGATTGCCTTTTCTGATAAATAAAAAGACCATTTCTTAACTTCTGCTAGTGCCTGATCATTCTTGGTAATCCTTTTAACAATAAGCTCTCTCCTGGTCGCTCTTAACTCAAAAACTTTTCTGTTGCACTCTTCCCATAGAAACCAAGTAGCAGTAAAAAAGATGGAAGACCAAATATTACGAAGTCCATGTGATTTAAATCTGAAGACTAGCCGCCACCTGAGTAGATTAGGGATAGAGGTACCAAGGACAAACTTTTTCCACATCTCCAAGCAAGTGATCTCCATACATCCTGCGCAAAGGCATATTGAAACAACAGATGAAAAAGATTGTCATCATGGTTACTGCAAAAGGGTAATCGATTATGCAAGGCCAACCATGAAAACCACTTCGCCCTTGGGCGGCATTTGGAGAACCAAAGTGCACGGAAAATAGGTTGTGAAGAACCTTGATGCCAAATAAAATCCCATGCCCTTTTAATAGAAAAGATTCATCAGCAGAATGAATCCAAAACCAGTGAGTCCTTTTTGGGCTGTAGAGGGAGAGTATAATTCTGGACCGCTCTCCATATATTCCTCAAAGAATCAGATGTGGGATGCGGCAGAAGCCACCCTTGAGGAGCTCCATTGCTAAAAGCTGAAACCCTCCTTCCTACTGTAGCCCCCAAAGCTTCGTGGATAAGAGGGTGACCTGCTAACCATGGGTCCATCCAGAAATCCACCAACTGACCATTACCGATATTCCACAACACATTGCCCCGCAAATGAAATAAGCTAAGTAAAATCCCCTTCCATACATGAGAACATCCTCTTCTGCCTTCAGCCTCCCAAATAGGGGAATTTCTAAAATATCAATGTTTGAAAAATTGTGCCAACAATGCAGATGGATTTTCCAAAATCCTCCATGCTAACTGCATCATACCTACGATATTGAAATCTACCATATCCCTTACCTCAAGACCTCCTTCAGCCATAGGGAGGCACACTGTTTTCATTTTATCAGATGAACACCTCTTTTTTCTGCCTCACTGGCCCATAAGAAGTTTCTTTGTAGTCTCTCTATCATATTACCTGTTTTCTTCCGAAGAATGAAGGATAATAGCAAGAAAACCGATGAAGCCCCTAAAATAGACTTAAGCAGCTGAAGTCGACCGGCATATGAGAGGCATAAAGGTTACTAAGACCCGATCTTACCAAACACCTTACCCACCAGATTATGGCAATAACTGTGCTTCAGATGTCCACGAAATAATGGTAGGCCCAAATAGCGGACCGGAAGAAACCCTTCAACAAGCTTTAACTCCGTCAGAATTCTCCTGCGTCCTCCTCGTGGAGCCCCAAAGAAAAAGACCTTGCTTTTAGAAGAGTTCCAAATCTGACCAGTACTCCTTCAAACTTATGAATAAGTACGTGTATAGCTGTGGCAAAAGAGATGGAATCCTCACAGAAAATAAGCACATCATCAGCATAAAAGAGATGTGAAACCCCATATTCACACCCTGAGGGGAATGAAGGATATTAGCAAGAAAACCGATGAAGCCCCTAAAATAGACTTAAGCAGCTGAAGTCGACCGGCATATGAGAGGCATAAAGGTTACCAAGACCCGATCTTACCAAACACCTTACCCACCAGATTATGGCAATAACTGTGCTTCAGATGTCCACGAAATAATGGTAGGCCCAAATAGCGGACCAGAAGAAACCCTTCAACAAGCTTTAACTCCGTCAGAATTCTCCCGCGTCCTCTTCGTGGAGCCCCAAAGAAAAAGACCTTGCTTTTAGAAGAGTTCCAAATCTGACCAGTACTCCTTCAAACTTATGAATAAGTACGTGTATAGCTGTGGCAGTAGAGATGGAATCCTCACAGAAAATAAGCACATCATCAGCATAAAAGAGATGTGAAACCCCATGTTCACACCCTGAAGGGAATGAAGGATAATAGCAAGAAAACCGATGAAGCCCCTAAAATAGACTTAAGCAGCTGAAGTCGACCGGCATACGAGAGGCATAAAGGTTACCAAGACCCGATCTTATCAAACACCTTACCCACCAGATTATGGCAATAACTGTGCTTCAGATGTCCACGAAATAATGGTAGGCCCAAAAGCGGACCGGAAGAAACCCTTGAACAAGCTTTAACTCCGTCAGAATTCTCCCGCGTCCTCCTCGTGGAGCCCCAAAGAAAAAGACCTTGCTTTTAGAAGAGTTCCAAATCTGACCAGTACTGCTTCAAACTTATGAATAAGTACGTGTATAGCTCTGGCAGTAGAGATGGAATCCTCACAGAAAATAAGCACATCATCAGCATAAAAGAGATGTGAAACCCCATATTCACACCCTGAAGGGAATGAAGGATAATAGCAAGAAAACCGATGAAGCCCCTAAAATAGACTTAAGCAGCTGAACTCGACCGGCATATGAGAGGCATAAAGGTTACCAAGACCCGATCTTACCAAACACCTTACCCACCAGATTATGGCAATAACTGTGCTTCAGATGTCCACGAAATAATGGTAGGCCCAAATAGCGGACCGGAAGAAACCCTTCAACAAGCTTTAACTCCGTCAGAATTCTCCCGCGTCCTCCTCGTGGAGCTCCAAAGAAAAAGACCTTGCTTTTAGAAGAGTTCCAAATCTGACCAGTACTCCTTCAAACTTATGAATAAGTACGTGTATAGCTGTGGCAATAGAGATGGAATCCTCACAGAAAATAAGCACATCATCAGCATAAAAGAGATGTGAAACCCCATATTCACACCCTGAAGGGAACGCCCTGTGAACCATGCCTTGTAAAAAAGCGCAATCAAGCTAACGACTAAAAAGATCCATGACCAGCAAAAAAAGATAAGGAGATAGAGGATCCCCTTGCCTCAAACCTCGTTTACCTTTAAAAAAACCTTTGGGTGAGCCATTCCTCAGAACAGAGAAAGAAGTTGTGGAAATACATAAGTGAACCTAAGAAATAAATATCTCCGGAAAACCCAAAACATGCATCCTACCCACTATAAAATCTTTGGAAACTCTGTCGTAGGCACTGCTCAAATTGATTTGCAGACACATTTTAGGACGATCTGAGTTCTTATGGCAAAGAGACATAAGCTCGTTTGCCATGAGAGTATTATCAGTAATAAGCCTACCTTTCAAAAAAGTAGTCACCTAGGGTCAATAAAATCAGTAAGAACAACTCGTAGGCGATTAGAGATTATTTTGTTGATGATTTTGTATAAAACATTACACAACCCTATAGGTTGAAAATCTTTCATCACCCTAGGAGCATCAACTTTAGGAATCAGACAACTGAAGGTGGAATGGATTTGCTTGAGCAGCTTACCCTTAGTGAAGAAATCTTTAACGGTCAGAAAAAGATCCGTTTTAATGACTTCCCATCCAAACTTGTAGAATTCCATTAAAAAGCCATATGGTCCTGGAGCACTTTCATTTTTCATATCCCAAATACATGCTTTAATTTCCTCCATAGATACTGCGTCCACTAATTTGTCCTTCTGAGAAGAATTGAGATGGAAAGGCGGCAAGGCCTGATCAACCATGTGAAGATCAACATTGCTTTCTTGAGCAAGTAAGTCTTTGAAATAACCACTCATATGATTTTCAATATCATCCTCAGTAGACAAGAGATTTCCATTTTGATCTTTCAAAGATATAATTCTATCAGACCTCCTTCTGACCACAGTCGATAAGTGAAAATATTTGGTATTGGAGTCCCCCTCTTTTAACCAGTTTTTTCTTGACTTTTGCCTTCAGAATCTTTCTTCATTGGCCAGAAGAGTTTGTAATTTCTGGGTATGCTCCTTTTCCTGAGACAACAGAGTCTCATTAGAAGGATCCACAAAGAAGATAGTTGGTGACGAAGTATAGCAATGGATTCCCCAACAAAGGCAAACACACCTCCTTATTTCATAGCCGTAAGTCAGGTTGAGCCTCTTAAGTTTAGCTATAAAGCGGTACATGGGAGTACCCCCCACTTGGCCTCACCACGAATTACAGATAACATCTAGAAAACCTTGTTGCTGCTCCAACATAGAAAAATACTTAAAAGGTTTGGGCCCAACTGGACCCAGATCAGAAGTAGAAACAAGTAAGGGACAATGATCTGAGGTACCTTTAGGGAGTAATTGGACTTTGGAGTCGGGGAAGGCCAAAATCCAATCAGTAGTAGCTAAAGCTCAGTACAACCTTCTTCAAATGCATCTTCTGCTTAACTGGTTATTAGACCAGGAGAACCATCCTCTGACTAAACCAAGATCAGCAAGAGCACAATATGTCATTACTTGCGCAAAATTGCTTCAGTCTGATGGTAGAGAACTACTGTCCCCCACTGATTTCGAGGGATCCAATAGCGTATTAAAATCCCCCAGTACCAGCCAGGGAAGAGCAATAGTTGCTTCTAAGGTCCTCATATGATCCCATAGCAAGGCCCTTTGGGATACATAATTAGAGGCAGACACTTCTAAAATCACTGAAATAATACCATTACAATACGGGTCGCCTCCACAATAATCATTTAATCATTGACATCAATCAGTTTGATTGAGTAAATTAGAGGGTTCCAAATAGTCGCCATCCTCAACAGATGCCGTTCCAATCACTGGCCATAGAGCCACGACCTCATCTGACACACCACCTGTATTAACAACATGAGTCATAGCTGTCAACTCATATTCCTGTTGCGTTTTCGAATCGCCCAACGGAATGCGAATGTCAACTGAATTTGGCTCAGAAGAGCTAACTGCCTGGTCAATGAGAGACCCCTCCTTATCCTCATGGACATTGGTTAGAATTGCAAAAGCATTAGAAATGATATCTTTCGGATCCACTCTGTTGTTAGCAAGAGAGACAACAACATTATTCTTCTCTGACAAAAAAGGAAGGGTTCATTTACACTATTACTCTTCACTTTGTTGGATGTACTGCCCTTTTAGCAGCCAGGTCAGAAGATTTATTATCCAATCTCAGATGTCACGTTTTAAGTGGTACAAAGATGTGTTCTTTTCTAGGTTACTTTCAAGAGAAGACAGTAAGGCTGATCATTGTAAAGAAAAATTCATTTCAGGTTTTCCCAACCTTTTTGCTGAGAAGGTTAAAACTAAGCTTAAAAATAAGCATGGTGGGATTATTCCTTATTCCCAATATTCTTTAGCAGAATTATCTACGACAATCTACGCAGAAGGTTTAACCCTGTATACTGATTTAGGGAAAACAAATCCTTCAATAAGTCCACGCAAAACTCCTTTCCTAGGAAGAAAAAGATATTTTATAAAAAGTTTTCAAAAAACCAGTCCTTTAAACAACAAGGCAAGCGAAAAATACATGTCTGCTATAAATGTGGACAAGTAGGGCACTATAAAAATAAGTGCAGGATTAAGAAGAAAATCAATGCTCTTGAGGTTGATAATGAAATTAAGAAACAACTTTTTGATATTCTTTTAATTAAAGGAGAATCTTCTGACAGTTCTTCCAATTCTGATGATGAAATACTAATCAGTGAAATTGAAGACGAGGAGTTTATTATTTCAAGCTCTGACTCTGATTCTGGTAATGATAGTGATTATCCCAGCCATTGTAATTATTACAAAGCTATTATTGATATGAATGGGTTAAGTCTTAATATTCTTACAAACGAAGAAAATATGATTATCTATGTAATTGATAAAGTAATTGACCCATAAGCTAAAAAATAAGCTTTAATACAATATATTGATATGGCTAAGAGTCATTTTAGGCCTGCTTCACCTAAGCTTCTTTGAAATCTTGAAACGAGTACAGGATAAGAATCAGATTACTCATGAACCCTCTATTCCTGAGCTTAAACATGACCTTAATGAGGTTCAGAATGAACTCACTCTTAAAGCTAGAGTCCAAGCTTTAGAATTAACTTTTTTAAAAGGAAATGAAACGTTACCTCATCAATGAGAATTTGAAAATTTAGTCAATGATTATCATCAAAATCTTATACCCCATGAAATACAAGATAATCGTTCTCATATAGTAGAAGAAGGGGACACTTCAAGAACTCTAAATACTCTTGACAAGGCAAAGCTAGGAGATTCAAGATATATAAATCTTGTAGACAAAGTTATAACCAAACGATGGTTTACTTTAATAAATATTGTCGTTCAAAAGGAATTTAGTTTTTGAACCACTGCTCTTATTGATTCTGGAGCCGATTTAAATTGTTTTAATGAAGGTTCCAACTACATATTCTAACAAAACTACCCAACTATTAAATACTGCTGACGGTAGTAAAATGCTGATAAACTATAGACTTTCAGACGTTGCCGTTTGTAATAATGGGGTATGTTTCAATTTCCCTTTCATTATGGTGAGAGGATTAAGTCAACCTGTTATTTTAGGAACCCCTTTTTTAAGCATGCGTTATCCAATTAAAATTAATAATAATGGAATTAAAGCTTAAATTGAAGGGCACGAGGTTAAGTTTGATTTTTTTGATAAACCAAGAACTCATGAAATTAATAATAAAAAAGATAAGATTCTTACTAAAGAAAAATTCTTTTTCTTTTTAAAAGAAGAAATCAAATATAAAACAGTTAAAGAAAAACTGCTTTCTCCAAAACTCCAACACGATATTAGTATTTTTAAAAACCTTCTTGAGAAAGAAGTCTGTGTTGAAATCCCAATTGCTTTTTGGATAAGAAAACAACACATTGTTGAACCCTTATGAACCTGATCTTATTGAAATAAATATTCCTACTAAAGTTAGACCTATCCAAATGAATAGTAGGCTTTTAGAAATTTGTAAAATAGAAATCCAAGATCTGCTTAACATGAAGCTTATCAGAAAAAGTTCTTCTCCTTGGAGTCGTTCGGCTTTTTATATGGAAAAGGCCTCCGAACCAGAGCGGGGCGCTTCAAGAGTTGTTAGAAATTACGAGCCTTTGAGTAAAGCTTTAAGATGGATTAGATATCCAATCCCAAATAAAAAGGATCTTCTGGACAGGTTAATTGACGCCTGTATATTTTCAAAATTTGACTTAAAATCTGGTTACTGGCAAATTCAAATTGCTGAAAAAGATCAATAAAAAACAACATTTAATGTCCCTTTTATGCTTTATGAATGGAATATAATGCCATTTGAGCTAAAAATTGCCCCCTCAGAATTTCAAAATATAATGAATGATAATTTTAAGCCTTTTACTAAATTCATGATTTTTTATATTTGATGTGTTAATTTTCTCCAGCTCTATAGACCGACATTGGATGCACCTGAATATATTTCTTAAAACAGTTAAAAATGCTGGCCTAGTCTTATCTGCTAAGAAAATGGCCTTATTTCAAACTAAAATAAGATTTCTTGGTCACAATATTTACTAAGGACGAATTCTTTCAAATTGACAGGGGGTTTCAATTTGCTGATAAATTTCCTGATATTCTAAAAGATAAAAGGGAGTTGCAAAGATTTCTCGGATGTTTAAATTACATCTCTAATTTTTATAAAAATCTTGCCCTAGACGCAAAACCTATTTTCCAACGGCTCAAAAAGAATCCTCCTAAATGGACGGATGAACATACGACAGTTGTTCGGAAACTAAAGAGCCAAGGAATGACCATGCTTTGCCCTTTCTAATCCTAATGCCTTTAAAGTAGTTGAAACTGATGCTTCTGATATTAGCTTAGGAGGAATTTTAAAACAAAACTTCAAAATAAAAATAATTGGTTAGATTCATTTCTAAAGTTTGGAATCTAGCTCAACAAAAATATTTCACAGTTAACAAGGAAGTTTTGGTTGTTGTTCACTGTGTTACTAAATTTCAAAATGACTTACTTAATAAAAAATTCTTAATCTACACAGATTGTAAATCTGTTATAAGAGATTTTTGAAAAGATGTAAAAAATTTAGTCTCCAAACAAATATTTTCTCGATGACAAGCAATTCTTTCAGCCTTTGAGTTTACAATTGAACATATAGCGGGCCATTCGAATTCTCTCCCTGACTTCTTGACTCAAGAATATTTGCAGGGCGGAGAAAGGAAAACAACCAATGGAGATCGTCCCAAGCCCAAGTAAAAGCTTGGCAAGACCATCACCCTCAAAATCTTCGAAAGGCTTTATTACAATCTCAAAGAAAGAGATTGAGAGATCTCCTCAACCTATAAGGATTCAAAATCCTAAATCTAAAGGTGAAAAAACACCTTATATGCCCACAACAATAATTCCATTAATCGTAGTAGAAAGTGAACACTAACTTAATCCTTCGGCTGATATTGCAGCCATATATCTTAAGGATCATATTCATCCTTCTAATGGTTTAAAAACTCGAGAATATTATGAGGTTTTTTTAAAAGAAACAGGATCTGTTAATATAGTTCATAACTATAGAAATAATGACCATCACTTTGCATACTCAAAGTTCCAAATTCTCGATATTATTTCATTTAGAGAATGGGGCTTTGATCCATTAAAGCCAAAATACTTTAAAGAAAAAAATTCAACAATTACATCATATAATTATTATGATTATATTAAAGCATGGGATTTAATTTTTTCTTACCAAAATCCCACTTGTTCGCATAGTTGGTTTTTACAATTTAGAATAAAATGCGTGAGAGACTTACCCAACTGGTTTAAAAACTAGTTTCACAAATGGGGCCCTATTCCCAGCTTGTTTCCTGGATAAGTTAAAGAATCCAAACATATATTTGTTGATTTCAATAAAAATACAGGTGAAAGAAACCTGGACTTGTATTTTTGGGTTTCATATGAAATCCCCTAGATAATGAGATGGGAGTTCATCTTAAATGAAGATGATTATGACAGTTGGGATTATATCCCAAATCTAGGAAGACAAGTTTATGTCAAACTGTGGGATAATTATGCCCACACTCATCTTGAGCTAGCAAATATTACTCTAAAAAAGATTGCCCCTGTTCATATTGCTATCACTAGTAAAACCGATGAATTAATGGTCTATTTAAATCAAATAGATGCTAAATGAATTTAAAAAACAGAGCTTAAAAGAAGACTCTTGATGGCTTTAAGAGAAGAGGAACACAAAATGTCTACCTCTCAAGCGGATGATGAAAACCAAAATGAAGAAGGGTTTCTTGAACCCTTCGCCTCACAACACAGTTAAAATAATGTCAAAATAAGGGACGGTTTGACTCCACTCAATCCAGGACAAATGTCCCGGCAAAAGCTTAAGAAAAGGACAAAGAAATAAAAATTTTCAAAAGCAAAACACTGTTGCAACCCACCTTTCAGGTTCCACGTATCAGGTTCTTCGGGCTCAGCCTTTGTTGTATGGATTCCTCACTGGAAAAACTCATCGGTCGGCAGTTTGAACTCCTCGCGACACTAGCATGCTTGGCTTGCCCTCTGCCGTCCATAGGCCAACAGTTAGAAGTCCTCACGGTGTTAACATGCTTGGCTTTCGTCATCTTGCGCTCATAGGCCATGGTTAGACATCTTCACGACACTAACATGCTTGGCTTGTCATCTGGAGCTCATAAGCCGATGGTTAGGAGTCTTTGTGACACCAACATGCTTGGCTCGTCCTCTACTATCCATAGGTCGGTAGTTAGATTTCTTAGCGACGTTAACATACTTAGTTTGTCATTTGGCACTCTTAAGTTGGTGAATAGAAGTCTTTGCGACACTAACATGCTTGGCTCGCACTTTGGCACCACAAGGCCAACGGTTGGGAGTGTTTGCGACACTAACATGCTTGGCTTGACCTCTGTTGTCTATAGGCCACGGTTTGAAGTCTTCATGATGTTAACATTCTTGGCTCGTCATGTGACCCTCATAAGCCGGCGGTTAAGAGTCATTGTGACACTAACATGCTTGGCTCGCCCTCTGTTATCCATAGACGGACGATTAAAAGTCTTCGCGACACTAACATCGTTGGCTCGCCATCTACTGCCACGAGCCAATGGTTAATAGTCTTCGCTTGGATTTCCAAAGCAGTGGGTGGGGGGACGAAAATTTCCACCACCATTTGCCAAGACAGGAAAGATTCATGCTTCTAAGATTTTTGATTCCAAGACCCCCGAATGTTTTTGGGGAGCATACAGTATCTCAGGCCACTAGATGTATTTTCTTTGTTTCCTCCACTCCAGACGATAGAAAATCCCTCATTAATTTCTCCAAGCTGTGAAGGACCGAGATGGGGATCTAAAAAAGGGATATATAATATGTCGGGATACTAGCCAAGGTTGCTCGAATGAGAGTAATTCTACCTCCAAGAGATAGAAATCTTCCCTTTCAGGAGCCAACTTTCAAGTGAATCTTTGAATGAGATTATCCCACAGTTCCTTTAGGTTTTCCTAAGCACAAAGGGAGTCTGAGGTATGAGGAAGGTAGTGATTCCATTGCACATCCCAGATGTTGTGCTAGGCTCCTCAATTCAGTAACTCCCACATGGACTCTTAAATTTTTTTTCTTCTCTTGGTTGACCTTCACACATGTGAAGAGTTCATAGGTACGCAGAAAGCACTATAGGCAGTCAACCGGGGCTAGGTTTGCTTCGCAAAAGAGAAGAGTATCATATATGTAGAGTAGATGGGTGACAATTGGGCTTGATGGAGAAGTACTAAAACTTGAGAGGTGTAATGACCCTAAATATTTTTGGAACTGAAAAATATTAAAAATAATAATAAAAAGTATAAAATACTTATAATTTTGAATGATAGTTCACTATGTTATGAATGCACCATGGGACCACCATGGGACCATCCTAAACTTTCCCTTTTCATGTTTGTTTTAATTAAGTTAGATAACTAAATATAAAGTGATGTGTCATAAGGTGGCGTTATAAGAGGATGAGGTGTCATAAAGTATTATTAGAAGATTGTGATGTGTCATAAGGTGGCATTGTAAGAGGATGATGTGTCATAAAATATTATTACAAGATAGTGATGTGTCATAAGGTGACATTATAAGAGGATGATGTCATAAAGTATTCTTATAAGATAATGATGTGTCATCAGGTGGCACGTATGTATGTAAAAAAAAGGCACATGTTTGACATGTGTCAAATGAAGATCGAGTATCTTCACTTACAAATACCCCTCATAGGCCCATTATTAGCCAATCACAATTGGCCTTTCTATCTCCTCCTACTCTTTCTCTCATAACAAATAGTTTTTCTCTCTCATAATGATGTTCTCATAATGATTCTCTCATAACAAATAATTTTTCTCCCTCATAATATTCTCATAAAAATAATATTATCCGCATAATATTTTCATAAAAATAATATTATCCGCATAATAATTCTCTCAAAACAAATGATTTTTCTCTGTCATAATATTTTCATAAAAATATTTTTATGAAAATATTATGCGGATTTTTATGGAAACATTGTGCAAATAATTATTATGATATTCTCATAATAATTCTCTCATAACAAATGATTTTTCTCTCTTATAATATTCTCATAAAAATAATTATATAATATTTTTCTCTCTCATAAAGACCTCATAATAGGTTCTTCTATCTCTCATAAGGTTCTCATAAAATAATTATATATTATTTTTTTCTCTCATAAGAATATAATATTTTTCTCTCTCCTGTAATATGAACATTTTTTTTATGCTCCCTCTCCCCATATATAAACTCATTTGGTCTCTCTCTTCCCATACCTTTAGCTAAATATCAATAATCCTGGTCTTACTTTGGCAGCGGTAGCAACACATCCATCTCAGAGTGACGTATAAGTAAGTGATCTCATTTTCCTATAAAATAGTTTTTTGAAAACTGGTATTTTTGCTTTTAATAAAATTGTGATATTTCTGTCTATTGTTATGAATTTTAGATACCACAAGTTTTATATGTAAGTGACCTTATTTCCCTGTAAAATAAAATTGTAATAGTTTGTCTATTGTTATTAATTTTAGACACTATAAATTTAACATGTAACATTATGAAAACTGGTATTTCTGCATTTAATTAAATTGTAATATTTTCGTCTATCATTAAGAATTTTTGATCGTTAAAGTTAGTATTTAAGTCTAGATTTCCATAAGAGAATATTATGCGTATAATATTATTTTTATGAAAATATTATGAAAGAGAAAAATCATTTGTTATGAGAGAATCATTATGAGAATCATCATTATAAGAATAATATTCTTTTTATGAAAACATTATGCGGATAATATTATTTTCATAAGAATATTATGAGAGAAAAATAATTTGTTTTGAGAGAATCATTATGAGAATCATCATTATGAGAATAATATTATTTTTATAAAAACATTATAAGAATAATATTATTTTTATGAGAATATTATGAGAGAGAAAAATCATTTGTTATGAGGGAATCATGAGAACATCATTATGAGAGAGAAAAACTATTTGTTATGAGAGAAAGAGCAAAGGGAGATAGAAAAGCCAATTGTGATAGGCTAATGAAGGGTTCATGAGAGGTATTTGTAAGTGAGGAGGATCAATCTTCATTTGATACATGTCAAACATGTGTCTTTTTTCTTACTTACATATGTGCCACCTCATGATACATCATTATCTTATAATAATACTTTATGACACATCATCGTCTTATAATGCCACCTTATTACACATCACTATCTTATAATAATGCTTTATGACACATCATCCTCTTATAATACCACCTTATGACACATCACTATCTTATAATAATACTCTATGATACATCATCGTCTTATAATGCCACCATATGACACATGACTTTATATTTAATTATCTTAACATAATTAAAACAAACGTGAAAAGGGAAAGTTTAGGGTGGTCCCATGGTGCATTCATAACATAGTGAACTATCATTCAAAATTAAAAGTATTTTATATTTTTTTATTATTATTTTTATTATTTTTCAATTTCAAAATATTTAGGGTCATCACACCTTCTCTCGTGTTTTAGTACTTCTCCATCAAGCCCAAATGTCACCCATCTACTCTATGTAGATGATAATCTTCTCTTCTGCGAAGCAAACCCAGCCCAAGTTGATTGCCTATGGTGCTTTCTACGTACCTTTGAACTCTTCACATGTGTGAAGGTCAACCTCAAGAAGACAAAAATGTTAGGAGTCCATGTGGCCTAGCACAACATCTGGGATGTGCAATGGAATCACTACCTTCCTCATACCTCAAACTCCCTTTGTGCCTAGGAAAACCTAGAAAGGAACTGTGGGATGATCTCATTCAAAGATTCACTTGGAAGTTGGCTCTTGGAAGGGAAGATTTCTATCTTTTGGGGGTAGAATTACTCTCATTCGAGCAACCCTGGTTAGTATCCCAATATATTATATGTCCCTTTTTTAGATCCCCATCTCGGTCATTCAGCGCTGGGAGAAATTAATGAGGGATTTTCTATGGTCTGGATTGGAGGGAACAAAGAAAATACTTCTAGTGGTCTGGGATATTGTTTGCTCCCCAAAAACATTCGGGGGTCTTGCAATAAAATATCCTAGAACCATGGATCTTGCCCTTCTTGGCAAATGGTGGTGGAAATTTTCATCCCCCTACCCACTCGTTTGGAAACATGTCATCCAAACGAAGATTATTAACCATTGACTCGTGGCAGTAGCTGGCGAGCTAAGCATGTTAGTGTCGCGAAGACTTCTAATCATCGGCCTATGGACAACAGAAGGTGAGCCAAGCATGTTAGTGTCACGAAGACTTTTAGTCGACGGCTTATGAGTGTCAAATGACGAGCCAAGCATGTTAACATTACGAAGACTTCTAACTTGGCCTATGGACAATAGAGGTCAAGTCAAGCATGTTAGTGTCACAAAGACTCCTTACCGCTGGCCTAGTAGCGCCAGAGGGCGAGCTAAGCATGTTAGTATCGCGAAGACTTCTAACCACCGACTTATGGGTGCCAAATGACAAGCTTAGCAAATTAGCGTTGCAAAGAAATCTAACCACCAGCCTATGGACAGTAGAGGATGAGCCAAGCATGTTAGTTTTGCAAAGACTCCTAACCGTCGGCCTATGAGCGCCAGATGATAAATCAAGCATGTTAGTGTCGTGAAGACTTCTAACCACGGCCTGTGAGCGCCTGATGACGAGAGCCAAGCATGTTAGCGTAGTGAAGCCAGCTTGATGATGAGGCCATGATCCCGATCGACCCTGTCATAGGCCTTTTCCCAGTCCAGTTTGATGATGAGACCAGACAAGGACCTGGAATGGATAGTCATGGGCTGTCAGGGCTCCATCTAGAATTTGTCTATTTGCAAAAAATGCAGATTGGGTTGGGGAGATAATTGTGGTGAGGACCTCTTCCAAACGAGAGGCATGTACCTTTGCCCAAAATTTTGTAGGATGAATTGTGGACGCTGATAGGGTGGAAATCTAACATTCTATGAGCTCCTCTTTGGGGACCAACACTAAAAAGTTGTAATTGAGAGCTAAGTTAAGTTTGCTCCTATTAAAAAGTCCTTGGAAAAAAGCATGGATGTTTGGCGTTGTGGTATGGGAACCCGTTTGGGCCGGGGGCCTTATCCTTTGGAAGGTCACTTCTTCTAAGGTGAAGGGTCGTTCAAGAGATGCAGCCATTGTAGGGGAGATGGCTTGAAATGCTATGTTGTCAAAAACTGGGCAAGGGTGGACATGTTTAGAGAACAGATTCTTAAAAAATCTAATGAAGAGACGACTAATGTGAGAGGGTTGGGTAAAGGAGAGAGGCCCTACTGAAATTTGGGTGATAGCATTACCCCTATGTCTCGAGCTGGCCGTCTTATGGAAGAAACTTGTATTCTTGTGTCACGACCCCGCCTCAGGCCCTGTCGGGGCCTGCCCATGCCAGTGTCAGGCCTGCCGAGGCCCCAGTTGGGGGCTTGACAGTCGAGATACTCACAAAAACATATGAGAGCGCACAAGAAGAAAGGGAAAAAAAAGAAAATAATAAATGAATACATTTAATAGAGTCCAACTTATATGAAAAATGTCTAAGGCCAACCGCCCAAAAGAAGAAAACTGAGTCAATAAAAAAATATAGACTATCTGACAGTATTGGCACAATGCAAGCATAACGAAAAAACGAAGAAGACAGTAGCACGCCTCCCAAAAGCCACTACTTGGCATCGATACCCATCACTTCTGGCTCTCAATCTACAGTGGTGAAACAACAGAATGAGCTACCAGGCTCAGTAAGCAGAAATTTGTTGTATTGATTTCATGCATTCTAATACATGCTATTAGATAAATTCATTTCTTATCTTACACATATCATGTATTCCTTAGTGGACAAATAAAAAAAGCATGATACATTAACCATATGCACATGATTCATATCAAGATCAACAACAATCTAAATTTAGTAGTTTAAAATATTACTACAATTAAATCTTAGATATGATTAAATAATCATGCAACCTACAGTAGAAATGCCACCACCGGGTTAGAAATGCCACCACCGGGTTAGTTCGATGCATAGCTCTCCTACCTTACACCCGCAGGAGAGACGCCACCACCGGGGTAGTCCGATGCGTAGAGCCTCACACATGCACACCACCCCAGCGCGCTTGGGGTTTTTGATAGGCATTGGCCTTGCAAGACACGACCTCATGTACCTTTCTGGCGAGAAAGTGTTACACTACCAAAGTGGTCCCAGTGAGTAGTGCCTCACATAAGTTTTTGGGGGTGCGACCACCTAAACACACACACTCCTAATTCTCGTCCTATCATAGAGAGCAAGGAAAAATAACAGCTGCAAGCACAAATATCTCATTAGATGATAACAGTAGTATGTTTTCATGCGCACATATCTTATCAAAAGCATGTTATCATGCATTGTTCATATAACAAAAGCATGTCTCTATGCACACATATCTTATCAAAAGCATGTTACCATGCATAGATCATATAATAGAAGCATGTCTCCATGCATACATATCCTATCAGAAACATGTCTTCATGCACACATATCTTATTAGAAGCATGTTACCATGCATTGATCATATAACAGAAGAATGTCTCCATGCACACATATCTTATCAGACGCAGGTTACCATGCATAGATCATATAACAGAAGCATGTTTCCATGCGCACATATCTTATCAGAAGCATGTCATGCATATAATCATATATTTACCGAAATAACCCAATCCTTTCTTGCTAATACCTGCATAGAAATATGCCACTGACATGGGTAAAGCTAAAGCAACAATAGTATTTATATCATTTGTAGGTGCAGCTAACTCCCCCCGAGGTAACTCTATGATTTTCAGAGGTAAAAGGGCGCCTGACCAGTTAGAAACAAAAAGAAATAGGAACGTAGTTCCAATAAAGGGAAACATCAACATGTCAAGGGCATGCTATACATATAATCACACAAAACGCAAACATGTCTATAGCATGTTATACATATAATTACAAGAGACATCACTATGTCATATTATCATGCTTATCAATTCAAGAGATATTATCATGTCCATAGTATGATACATATCAATGTAATAGACATCTTTATGTCATTTTACCATGCTTATCAATTCAAGCGACATTATCATGTCAATAGTTTGCTCCATATCATGCTTATCAATTCAAGATACATTATCATGTCAATAGCATGCTACTTATCAATGTAATAGACATCACTATGTTATTTTATCATGCTTATCAATTTAAGAGACATTATCATGTCAATAGTATGCTACATATCAATGTAATATAACAAGAAACAGATTGCATAACAAGCAGTGGAGTAACAAACAGGCACTTGTCTCATAATAAGCAATGGAGTAACAATCAGGCACTTGTCTCATAACAGGACACGTCTTGAAGTTCTCAAATTATAGTTATGACTGAGTAAATGATCAGGGTAGATAAGGAAATTATAGGCCACTGCTCAACAGTACAAGTTCACGGATTGAGTGTGATAGATTTTGCTCGTGATGGGACAAGTTCAGGGTCCAAAAACACTATTTTTCTGGTTTTTCCAGTAGGACCTTTACCCACTAAAATGAACTTAACTTCAAAAATACACAACAATAGGTCATGAGACCTATTTCCAGAGAAGCTAAACCCATAAATGCACAACTTTCATTTAGGAAGTGACACCAAATAAAAGACCCAAGTCTGTCAAACTGCCTGATTCTCTAGGGGTAGCTTCTGTTTTATGCAGTAGAAACTACAAATTGACACTCCATTAGAAAAACGACTATAACTTTCAAACTATAGGGAATTTTATCATGAGGCCAGAACCCAATTTAAACAAGACTCATTTTTTTGACATTATAGAGTGGTTCATCTCGTTCTAATGAGTTTTAGTCAATTAGGACATGTCTATTTGTGGAAAATCCCTCCTGAATCCCTCTTGGAGAATGAGAAAGTGGCATCCAGGAAATCTAAAATGTTCACACCGCTATTCAAAAGAACAACATTTCATGAGAAATCAGCATCATCAAGAATTCAATTCTCAGATCCATCATACACTCTTATAGAAGGTAAAAGACGTTATAATAAGTCATTATAAATACTAAATAATTTTGGAAATTCTCAATCAAGATTATGATGCTTTTAACACTATCAATCATCAAATCAAGGTCGATATTTCTACTTATTTAAGAAAGAGACCGTCGAACACCGTCCAAGGAAGAGGAGAAGCGAGCCAAGAGGGCGAGAGCGGGAGCCAAAGACAAGGGTGATCACCTAGTGCACTAAGGGGGAGAGAATGAGCTAGCCAAGGCTCAAGGGTGAGGATGAGATTGATTATAAGAGAGATGAGACTAAATTAAGGGGTTTAAATACAATTGAGGATGGTCATGCCCATTTTTAAGGGAGAAATTGGCACATGTCAATCGTGCATATGGGGTGGTGTTTATGTGCATGCATGTGTTCGTAGCATGAATGTATGACGGTTCATGTGAATATGCATGAAATGGGTATGAGGGTGCCACATGGCACACATGCACATAGTGTAGAGATTTTATGTGGCCATGGGTATGTATGCATATGAACATCATGGTGCATGTGGGTGTGTGTGGGTGCCACATGGCACTCATGCATGTGTGAGATCATCATTAAGCATGGGTGTGTGTGTGCATGTGTGTAATGATGGTACATGGGTGTGTGTGCATGAGTGTAATGATGGTGCATGGGTGTGTGTGCATGAGTGTAATGATGGTGCATGGGTGTGTGTGGGTACCACATGGCACTCATGCATGTGTGATCATCATTAAGCATGGGTGTGTGTGTGCATGTGTAATGATGGTGCATGGGTGTGTGTGCATGAGTGTAATGATGGATGGTGCATGGGTGTGTGTGTGCATGAGTGTAATGATGGTTTATGGGTGTTGATTGACTAAACATGAATGTTGGAATGCGTTGCCCCACACTTAGAAATGCATGCTCGCGCGATGCGGTGGTCTGAATTTTCGAGCGTGGAATCAACAGTAGCTCGGAATCAAGCGTGTCGCGTACCGTTGAAAAGTTTGAGGTCTCCTCTACAACAAAGACCCTAAGCGGTTCCAAACCGGCGAGTTTTACACCAGTCGAGATTTTTAGGCGGCTACAGAGTCTGACAAGGTCTGAAATCGAGATCGGGCAAAAATTTTAATTGGTATGAAAAACATGAGGACAACATACATAAATAAAGCACGATAAAAATCTCAATCCTTACATCATCCCCCCCTTAAAAGAGATTTAGTCATCTAAATCATGTACCTAATCATCGAACAACAGGGGGTACTTCGCTCGAATCTCATCTTCCCGTTCCCAAGTCGACTCCACCCTCGAATGATATTGCCATAATAGGACCTGAGGAATCTCCTTGTTGCGTAACACCTACACCCTCCTATCCAGTATCAAAACTGTCCGTCAATGAAGGTCAGGTCCTCTCTGATCGATAAAGGTTCATACCTCAGGACATGGGATGAGTGGGACTGATACTTTCGCAATAATGATACATGGAAGACATTATGGATGTTTGCCAACTCGGGTGGTAAAATAAGTCGATATGATCTTGCAAGGTTCGATCTAGTGCGGGCTCAACTTTCCTTTCTTGCCGAACCTGATGATGCCCTTTGTTGGCGACACCTTTTGGAAGACCCGATCCCCCACCTCAAACTCAAGGTCTCTCCTTCAGTTATTGGCGTAACTCTTCTGCCTACTCTGAGCTTTGCTGAGCCTCTCTCGAATCAATGCTATCTTATCTAAGGTCACCTGGACAATATCTGGCCCCAAAAGCCTTCTTTCACCAATCTCGTACCAACAGATGGGTGACCTGCATTTCCTTTCATACAGGGCTTGTGTCGTTGACTTTATGGGAAGCTGGAATGATTGAGAGTTTTCCTATAATAACAACTTCCAGCTAGTATTCAGATGGGACAACGCATTCCAACGCTTATGTTTAGTCAATCAACACCCATGCACCATCATTACACTCATGCGCACACACACACACCCATGCACCATCATTACACTCATGCACATACACATCCATGCACCATCATTACACACATGCACACACACACCCATGCTTAATGATGATCACACACATGCATGAGTGCCATGTGGCACCCACACACACCCACATGCACCATGATGTTCATATGCATACATACCCATGGCCACATGCATGCATACATAATGAATCTCTACACTACGTGCTTGTGTTCTATGTGGCACCTCTCATACCCATTTCATGCATATTTACTTCAGCCCTAATACATTCATGCTAGGGACACATGTATGCACATAAACACCACCCCATATGAACGATTGACATAGGGCAATTTCTCCCTTAAAAATAGGCATGATCATCCTCAATTGCATTTAAACCCCTTCATTTAGTCTCATCTCTCTTTTAATCAATCTCACCCTCACCCTTGAGCCTTGGCTAGCTCATTCTCTCGCCCTTAGTGCACTAAGTGATCACCCCTTCCTTGTCTTGAGCTCCCCCTCTCGCCCTCTTGGCTCGCTTCTCCTCTTCCTTGGACAGTGTTCGGCGGTCTCTTTCGTAAGTAAGTAGAAATATCGACCTTGATTTGATGATTGATAGTGTTAAAAACATGACAATCTTGAATGAGAATTTCCAGAATTCTTTAGTATTTGGAATGAATTATTAGTGCTTCTTTTACTTTGTATAAGAGTATGATGGATCTGAGAATTGAATTCCAGGGATTTTACATGTTTTACATGGTGCTTTTGACTGATCAAAACTCATTAGCACGTGATGAAACCACTTTGTAATGACAGAAAAATGAGTCTAGTTTAAATTTGGTTTTGGCCTTATGATAAAATTCCCTATAGTTTGAAAGTAGTCATTTTCTAATGGAGTGTCAGTTTGTATTTTCTACTACATAAAACAGAAGTTTGACCTGTAGAATCAGGCAGTTTTACCAACTTGGGTCTTTTATTTGGCGCCACTTTCTAAATGAAAGTTGTGCATTTCTAGGTGTAGCTTCTCTAGAAACAGGTCCCACGACCTAATGTTGTGTATTTTTAAAGTTAAGTTCATTTTAGTGGGCAAAGATCGCTCTGGAAAATCAGAAAAATAGTATTTTCGAACCCTGAACTTGTCCCGTCTCTAGCAAAAGCTCTCCGTGGACTTGTATTGTTGAGCGGTGGCCTATAATTTCCTTATCTACCCTGATCACTTACTCAGTCATGAGTGTTATTTGAGAACTTGAGGACACACGTCCTATTATGAGACAAGTTCATGATTGTTACTCCACTGCTTGTTATGCAATTTGTTTCTTGCTATTACATCGATATGTAGCATGCTATTGATATGATAATGTCTCTTGAATTGATAAGCATGATAAAATGACATAATGATGTCTATTACATTGATATGTAGCATGTTATTGACATGATAATGTCTCTTGAATTGATAAGCATGATAAAATGACATAGTGATATTTATTATATTGATATGAAGTATGTTATTGATATGATAATGTCTCTTGAATTGATAAGTATGCTAAAATGACATAGTGATGTCTATTACATTGATATGTAGCATGCTATTGACATGATAATGTCTCTTGAAATTATATGTTTAGCATGCTCTGGACATGTTGGCATTTTTTTTTATTATATGTATAACATGGTCTGAACATGTTCATGTTTCTAGTGATTATTTGTATGACATGCTTATGATAAGATATGTGTGCATGGAGACATGCTTCTTTGATATGATCCATGCAAGGTAACATGCTTCTGATAAGATATGTGTGCATGGAGACATGCTTCTGTTATATGATCCATGCATGGTAACATGCTTCTGATAAGATATGTGTACATGGAGACATGCTTCTGTTATATGGTCGATGCATGGTAACATGCTTCTGATAAGATATGTGTGCATGGAGATATGCTTCTGATAAGATATGTGTGCATGGAGACATGCTTTTGTCATATGATCTATACATGGTAACATGCTTCTGATAAGATATGTATACATGGAGACATGCTTCTGTTATATGATAGATGCATGGTAATATGCTTCTGATAAGATATGTGCGCATGGAAACATGCTACTGTTATGATAGGATGAGAGTTAGGAGTGTGTGCTTGGGTGGTCATACTCCCAAATAATTACGTGAGGCACTACTCATTGGGACCCCTTTGGTAGTGTAGCGTCCTATCACCAGAAGGGTACAGGAGAGGGCCATTGCCTATAAAAAACCCCAAGCACGCTGGGGTGATGTGCATGTGTGAGGCGCTATGCCTCGGACTACCCCGGTGGGGGCATCTCAAGGTCGGAGCGCTACGCATCGAACTACCCCGGGGTGGCGTTTCTACTGCATGTTGCATGATTATTTGATCATATTTGATATTTAAATACAGTAATGTTGGAAACTATTAAATTTAGATTGTTGGTGAACTTGATATGAATCATGTGCATATGATTTATGTATCATGCCTTTATTTGTCCAATAAGGAATACATGATATGTGTAAGATTAGAAATGAATCTTCTAATGGCATGTATTAGAATGCATGAAATCAATACGTCAAATTTATGCTTACTGGGCTTTGTAGTTCATTCTATTGTTTTACCACTGTAGATTGAGAGCTAGGAGTGACGGGTATCGGTGCCAGGTGGTGGCTTTTGGGAGGCGTGCTGCTGTCTTCTTGGTTTTCTTGCTATGCTTTCATTGTGCCAATATGGCCAGATAGTATTTATTTTTTGATTGACTCAGTTTTCTTCTTTGGGCCGTTGGGCCTTAGATGTTCTGTATATAAGTTCGACTCTATCAGGTATATTCGATTTTTTTTCCCTTTCTTCATGTGCGCTCTCGTATGTTCTTGCGAGTATCGCAACGGTCCGGCCCCCACCTACCAGCCCTAGGTAGACCCCGGTAGGGCTCGGGACGGGGTCATGATAATTATGGTATCAGAGCGACCAGATTAGGATTCTTGGCTTAGGGTTAGAAGGGCCCTTAGGTTGTTTAAGAATAGGCTAGTAACTAGTTTCTGGGTGTTCATGTTTCAGATCAAGATGCCAAAGGCTCGTGCCATATTCGAATGTGAGTAATGGGAACACTGAGGTTTTCGGGGAATTCTTTAGGACGCTCAGGGCCATGGCTCAAGTTATGAAGGATTGTATGCTGGCCCCAGCTGCCCCTACGGTAGACCATTTAGATGGTGGGTTAATTTAAAGATTCAAGAGACTTGCACCACTAGCATTCTCGGGGCAGGATCCTTCCTTAAGCCACTTTATCCTAGACATCTGGTACCAATAAGTTTCTTCTTGCTTAAGGATCGGAGATAGGGTGACTTTTGCCTGGAGCCTTTGTTCCCTTCCTGAGGGTTAAGAGTTCGGTATTCCTCCAGGTTATCCAAATCTGGGATGATGGTATTTAGATTTCTGATCGGGACTCTAAAGTTAGATCTTTGCAGTGGTTAATAAATAGTCTTCGCAATTCTTACCTGCTCGAGTTGTTCTTTGATATTCCTAAGCCCATGGCTGTGTCTCGGTCTGAATCGGTAGGACTCACCCACACGCAGGAGGCGCATATGAGGACGATCCTCAAAAGGCGCAAGGGGCCCTCGACCAGTTTGCTACTCTTAGGGTACGAGGGGCCTAATTGAACAATGATCCATTGGCAACGACGTGGTTTGGATTAGCTAATTTGAAATCCGACATGTCTTTTGAATAGATTAAATATGATAGAAGGGGCAGGCTCTATGAAGTATGCCCATGTACATTACGGGGGCTATCAAACAAAATGATGGCATGTAAAAAACGCCCAAAGACGAGAAAGTCATGCTGAGCTTCGACGACATATCATCCCTCTTCCAATGAAGGGCCTCCTCCTATCAAGCTTCCAAAAATGCCGTCAAGTGAATACTAATCCTCATCATGTCACTCGAAGTGTGACCAAGGCTCAAAAGACTTGACTTGTGCCAATAGGCGATCATATGACCACATTTGAATCGATATAGCTGACTTCATTGGCCTCAAATAGTGAGCCTGTCGGTCCACTAACAGATGGACCTATATAGCAAGTGTTGGTTACGGGAGGAGTAAATCACACCCCGGTAGTCAAATGAGATGATACACCCTAAGGGCCATGCTAGCCCAAAAGTAAGCTGAACTCCAATTGCAAGGTGCTGAACTTAAGGCGCCAAGAGCAGCCTGTGCAACAGCCGCCTCTGTTGATCCTTCGGGACAGCAGTCATTTCAACCTCGTTGCAGAAAATCGACCGAATCACGAGCTTGTCTCACAATTGCCTCCACGACTTGCAAGTATTAAGACGATGCGGGATCTGGTGATGGAGAGTTTACGGTCGTTGCATCTTCCTAGTGTACGATCAATCACCATCGTATGTCAACATGATACCCTATGCCCAAGATATCAACGTCCGAAGTTCCCAAAATTTGATGGGCATGGTTCACCTCATCAATACCTCGCCCACTTTGTATCGGTCTGTGCGGATACCGTCAGTGACAAGTATCTCTTGATACGGCAATTTGTCCAATCCCTATCAGGACCAGCCTTCATATGGTACTCACGACAGCTTGCAGGGTCTATGCTCACATGGTGGCAGATGCAGGAAACCTTCCTAGCACACTTTCATAGCACTGAGAGAGATGTCAACCTATACGAGCTTTTGAATACCAAGCAAAAATATTATGAACCTGTGCAGCAATACATCGACAGATGGTGAAATCTCAACATGGGACAGGCCACTCCATTGCCTAAATTACGAGAGGAGCATATGTGCATCAAGAATATGAGACTAGAAATCGCTATACATCTCCAAGCCTCTAACCCATGGACCTTTAGCGATTTGGTTTCCAGTGAAACCTCAAGAGCCTCATGAATGGGTTTGGTCTTGGTCCGAAATCAATAACTATTAGGAAAATTCAAAACAAATCAAACCAAGACCTCCATGACGACCTCGATAGTTGCTCCAAGAGGTAAGGGAAAGGGTTACTCGCCTCCCAAGAACTTACGACTCTCCACAATCGTCAGGACGAAGAGGTGGACAAGGAGGAAGACAATGAATGTTCCGTGTGCATCTTGAAAAGACTTATTCTTTTGACAAGGATGAAGTACCTGAGACATTGGAAATTTGCTTGCAACCGAGACAATCACACTCCCTACGCCAAAGTACCCAATCAAGTCGGACAGACCAATCAACCATACATCATCAGATGCTGGGACACATAGTTAAGGACTGCTTCCCCTTGAATGATATTATTGAAAATCTTATCAAGGAAGGAAAGCTTAAGCCCCGATGAGTAGGGATCAGCATCAGAAACTGCGGTGGCCAACATGGTAACTGTAGTTGTTAATGAGTGCGAGGCCTAAAGCACTAAAAAGCTCCCCCTATCGGAAGGATTATACTTTCGACTGAGGTGCAGTGCAGTGCCGTACATCTACGAGCAGATTGTCGTCTCAGAATTGATCGCCCTGCTAAGGTAAGGGAAGAAGGGTCCTGCAAAGAAAGGCCAACTATCAACAATCGCCTTACTGCCCTTACCAAGGCACTCAAACTCATGGCCTAGAAGACTGCTGGCCAATGAGGGACTTGATACAAGACTTTATTGACCAAGGGGTTATAGCTCTGTCATATTCTTCCCCAAACCTTTAGGCCTGCCAGCTGCACCATTTGCACCCTATGAGGTGCATATTGGAAAAGGTTGAAGGACTTTATTGACCGAGGGCTTATTATAGAGGTGCATTTACACCCTATGAGGTGCATATATTGGAAAAGGTTGAAGGACTTTATTGACCGAGGCTTTATAGAGGTGCATTTACACCCTACGAGGTGCATATATTGGAAAAGGTTGAAGGACTTTATTGACCAAGGGGTTATAAAGGTGCATATATTGGAAAAGGACTATTGACCTATGAGGTGCATGTATTGAAAAAGGTTGAAGCACTTTATTGATCGAGGGGTTATAAAGCTCGGTCTTATGCTTCCCCAAACCATTAGGCCTTGCCAGCTGCACCATTTACACCCTATGAGGTGCATATATTGGAAAAGTTGGAGGGCTGTCCTCACCTAAAAATCTTTGAGCTATGCTGAGAATATTCGGGAACCCCTAACTCTTTGGCAGATACTGATAACGTGTCAGAGGGTGGGTGGCATCTATAAGCGAAAAAGAGAAGAAGTGGATACAATTTGAAGACTTGAGAAGAGTGGGGTTGGACTCATTGAATGCCGCCCTAGCTTTTGCAAATACCCGCAGAGCATGAGGAGGTTTCGCCCTCCTTAAGACATACCTTTGCACATTAAGGAAAGAAACGGGCGAAAAGTGTGGAAAGAGACAACTCACAAATAACTTTGCTTCCATCCCCAATCTTGAAGGATTTTATGCCTAAAGCTCTTATACTAGAAAACCTTGATAAAGAGGGGGTGACGAGTGATGCCTCTACCAATGTCCACATGCAATACGACATGGGTAGTAGAAGTTGATACCGAGCCCCTGGCTAATGCTTGGGAGGAGAATTGCCGAAATTAGACCACCAAAGGATGTCAGTGCATCTAAAAAGGCGGAAACGCCCGTGGAAGTACAGACCTAGGGTTGCGCCGAGTGTCCGAAAGGCTAACGGTAACAATGAATTCCAGAAGGTTGCTAACAACTTTGAAACATTAAGCTCAAGCTCTTCCTTTAGATCTAGCTCTGTATCAGAATTAGAAAGTGTATCAAATTGATTATATCCTTGAGGCTCCTACTAATAGCCTACCAGAACTACGCTTATTAAATCCTTACCATATCTTTAAAGGAACCCTCTCCCTCAGCCACAAAAACCATATATACTCTATTTAAAAGAAAATCACCAGAATCTATAAAACAATTCCTACAAACTTCTTCTTTTAATCAATATCCAATACCTGCTACAGTAGAACAACTCTTCTCTCTCTGTTTGCCAGAACACCTACCCTCACTGGAAAATGGAGATTATTCCCACATCCATTTTGTAGTAAGAAGACTAGCTCTAACATTTCATGGGAGAGATGGTCTCCCGGTTTCTTCCAGGTAGCTCTTCTTGACACAAGATTCTTAAAATATAAACAGGCTTGTATGGTTACTATATCAACCACCTTAAACTGCAGAACAATATTCATAACCCTTGTCCCAAATTTCACCATGACCCTAGCAGATCCAAACATGTTAAAAGCCCTAAAGGTGATGATACAAATAGCCGGCGCCTCAATGGTTTCAGACTCCCACATAGCCACCCTCCATTACCAAATGGCCTATAGGGTACAAAACCATGCACCACAATTACTATTTCCAAATGAGCTTAACCCAGACAAAGCTTTATTCATTAATGTAAGCGAAACAGCACCCTGTCATACCTTTGTCCCAAAACAAATTCCTAGAGAGGAGTTGAGGAACTTCTCCCAAACAAATGGGTCACCTATTATAAAAAGTTAAGAGAACCTGAAGAAAAACTGATCTAAGCGACTAACCCCGTATATTTGACTATAGAAGACAGATCTCAGATTTCCAACAAACCTCCTGATAAATCCCACACAATCCATATTCTCAACAATGATGATGATAGCACCTATAATGGCCTTCAAAAACGATGGAATGCCCAACTACTAAGGGAAAACAAAAGATGGTCATCAACTGTTTGACCCCTATTGGGAGTGCTCAGGGTGTATCTAATATCAATATGATTTAATGGACGAAGATATTAATAACCCTCCCAGAACAAAAACCAAGAAAAAATCAAACGAACAACAACCGAGAGAAAGATACGAAAATGGGGATCCTACTGTAGGAACTCTTGGAGAACCAATAGGAAGATATGAATTCCTAGTAGAATATGGAAACCCCAAACCGACTCAGCCAAAAATGATAACAAAAGAATGTGCACCACCATCATATCAACCACCACCACCATATCAACCACCTGATGCACCTATTGCAAACACCCCTCCTTTAAGACCTTATTACCATGAAGCCTTAAAACTTATCAATCTTAAAGAAAAAATTGAAATGCCAAAAATTAAAGAAATCTTTGCATTTAGCCCTTCGTCTTCAAATTATACAGACCAATTCCCTCCACTTAAACCATTTGAAATTCCAATAATCTGAAAATGCACACATCCAAAACAAAGCCTTAATACAAATCTTAGAAAACCAAAAACACCAATCCATGAGACTAGATTCGGTACAAGCAATAGTGTTAGAATTAAAAGCAAGAATCCAAAGTTCTCCAGGACCAATTATTAGAATTGTCATGGGCAAAATATCATGAGGATCTTCAAAAGGAAAATAAACTTTTGGTCCACAAAGAAGAAGAAAAAAGAAACCTAGAAGCCCAATTAAGGACAATAGAAAAACAATTAATAGCACTACCAAAACCTGAAGAACTAAGCAATTATAAAACTTCCTTTAGTACTCCTACACCAGTAGTACCATCTTTAAATGTTCCTAAAACCAACTAAATGCTGCCTTTAAAACACTCAAACGTTCTTCGTTATATACCCCTTTTGACCCCTCATTGTACAAAACCATTTCACCACTCAGAACACTGAGACCTAAACCCAAGACCCAGAAATGAGAACAAAAACTAGAGATAAAAAGAACCAAAGTCTCCAACATCAATTAAAACAGGGAAATCAACAGTAAATACTATAGAATATGATAACCCTATCTCAGTTTTCCTAGAAAGTCAAGTTATCAAAGCAAACAAACCAAAGATAGAGATTATTGACAAACCCATCAACGATAATTCAAACTTTGAAGAATCACCAGATAGCCGTTCTAAAGGCTTAATAGAAAGTTTTATAACAGATATATCAACGGATTCATCCCCAACAAATAACATCTTCCTAATGGATGGAGAAGGTGAAAATCCAAATTTCATAGATCCTAATTAGCCTTTCCCTCCTAATCCTCCTTTCCCTGACTCAAATCAACATCAACAGCCAAACCCCAATAACCAGGATGAAGAAATGTTCTTTGAAGAAAGAGTGTACTCCATTTCAGATAAGAAAAAAGTATTTATGATGATGTCCTTCCAAGCTAGTATAAAGAACGATTTGATGATATATACTCTTGTTGCCAAGCAGAGATTATTTAATCAGCCACTAGATATTGTTATAAAAAAATTCTTAGCATGATGTAGTGGTGTCCTAAAAGATTGGATAGTAGCCATTGGACCATATAGACAAAGAGTATTGTATCAAGCCCCAGATCTTGAAACTTTTATAGGATACGTCCATTCCCAATTTTTAGGACAAGCAAAACACCAAGTAGAAGAAGCAAGAAAAGAATATCATGCAGCCAAATGTTGTTCGTTCAACAAGAATGACATTGAAAGCCATTACAAAAGGATGATTAAAAGTTTTTTCAAGATAGAATAGCACCAATGTAAAACAAACATTTATATACTCCCTACCAAAACCACTGGCTGATGAAATACCCATTATACCAAAAGATCACCACTCCACCTTAGAAGACACCACAATAGGTGAGCTATTCCAATCAACTATCGAAGCTGTCAACCGCCTATGTACCCACAAAAATTTCGTGGAAAATTTTGAAAAAACAAACTCAAATCTAGGATCAGCATTTTGCAATCCAAATGGTCATTTTAACTTTTTATTTTTCTTGTGAAGATGTCTAAACCTTGATAACATCATGAAGATAAGGATTGTGCCCTACAGATTCGGTGATTCAAATGAAAGGATTAGTTCAAGGTGAAGATTCAAAGATGGGAAATGCATGGTTATCCCTTGAAAAACTATACCTTAATAGTATAAAAAGGGGATCTCTCGATTAAAGAGGGGTCGAACATTTTGATAGACACAATTCAATAGAGATCAGAGTTACCGGGAGCGCCACCCTAGGGTGGCACTCCCACTCCGGAATCTCGCTCCAGCGTTCCAGAGCCGGGATCTCTCTCAGAACCCGTTCTCATCTTTTTGGGATCTCGCTCCAATTTTTAAGATTCTCGATCCTATTCACAACGGAGCTCACTCTCGATACATCAGGAATCTCTCTCCCTCTACTGCGGGGATCTCGCTCCCATTCACAACGGATCTCGCTCCCGCTAAAGCACGCATCTCAATCCCATACACAACGGATTTCGCTCCCTCTACTTCACGGATCTTGCTCTCATTATCTCACGGAACGTGTTCCGTAACATTGTAGATGTGATTCCTAAACAAATTAGATCCCTACTCTCAGAATTTTAAGATCGCGATCCCGATGTTCTCAGAAAATAGATTGCACGTAGAGTTCACGAGTGTGCCCGTGCCCATGACCCATCAGGGTCTACCCTATCATGCCACTGACAATGGAAAATAGGTTACACGTTGAGTTGTCGAGTGTGCCTGCCCGCATGATCCATCAGGGTTTACCCTAACATACCAACCTTGAAATTTATTATTTCTACTTTCATATATCCTTGGGTGTGGTTTCTATAAGGTTGCAACCTTAAACAATCCAATTAAGACGCACCACCAAATTTTATCGTGTCATGTAATTTTGGTGTAAAACATTCTTAGGATTATTTGAAAATCTATTTTCATATCTAATTAAATACTTTTAAACTCCAAAAATGGTTAAAATCATGTAGATCTATAAACATATGAAAATTCTTAAAATGGACGGTGTAGATAATATGTTGCAAGATGCACAATATCTGGCACTCAAATATTTTTATTTTTTTCATACACTCATACATCTTAATGTGGAGATGATCAATTGGAGACTTTTTCAACATTAAAACAACCTTTTCCGATGGATTTTTGGGGTGCATCCTTAGTTCTACATTTTATGGTTGCAACTTTATATAAACATTTTCCTATATCTTTGGTTTTATAAAATACTATATAATTCTCAAATGATTTCCCAAATTTGGATTTATATATATATATATATATATATATATGGAAAACACTACGCAACGCCTATAGGAGAAAATGAACAGTGATTTCGGCTATGTTCATCACCATCCAAAGTTCATCGCACGGTCACAGTTGTCCAGTATTGTTTCAATTTTCTATTTTTTTTACAAATCAAAATGATCTGAAATTTGACGTGTGTGTTCCTCAAAAATAGGAGAATCTAATAAACATATAAAAATAATAATTCGTAAAATATAGATTGATCAAAATACCCCTGAAAATTTATGGGGGTATTTCGATCAATTTATATTTTACGAAATATTTTTTTCATATTTTTATTAGATGAGCCTCACTAAGATGTACACATGCTCCAAATTTCAAATCATTCTGATTTATAGAAAAACAATGAAAATTGAAACACTGCCTGACAATCGTGACCGTGTGATGAACTGTGGATGGTGATGAGCATAGGCGAAATCACTATTCATTTTCGCCTATAGGCGTTGGGAAAACTTTTCATCTATATATATATATATATAAATTTAAAATTACCTTTATTTCTGTGGCAATAATTTTATTGAAATTTTGAATAAATTTATTTTACCATTTTATAACTTTCTAAAAGAAAATTCTTAAATAAAAATAACATTTAAATATAAAAATTAATATTTTTAGTAAAATTTTCATATAGTTATTTCTACCAAAAAATAACGGTGATGCATTTCTCGAATTTAAGCCTAGCAGTAACCATATATGCTTAGGTTGCATCCAAATGGGACCCAAATCCTATACAACATATTTCCATGTATACAAATGCCAACGTAAAGCTCATTTTCGTATCATGTGTGCGAATTTGAACGATACTAACATTAATTGTTCATAGCGTTAGAAGCCTTTATTTCATACTAGATTAATGGGATTTAGTTAATCCATGTACATTCAGGATTGGTTGTGCATTATTAGATAGAACACCGGTTTCTAAATTTAACCAAATTGAGATCGCATTTGTATGGGAATGGGCTGTCGTGCTTAGTTGGTGCACGAATCGATGTGTAATGGGATTGGGTTCTTCATATAAGTGGAGTTCTGCGATGGGGGCACGGACCACCATTGTGCGGAACGCGGTCCTACAACGAATGGAGCTTGATCCTAGCCAAATCGGATCGTTGTATTATTTAGATGGGGGCGAGACTCAACATTAAATGGGATCTCGTTCTTGTTGTCGATGGGAGCGTGATCCTAATAGACATGGGAGCACGATCCCATGTTATATGTAACGCGTTCCTGTCAAATAGGGATCTCGATCCCAATGTATCAAGATCTCGCTCCCTATTCAAATGGGGTCTCGCTCCCTAATCAAACAGGATCTCGTTCCGTAAATACATGGAGCGCGTTCCCGTTAAATAGGGATCTCGATCCCAATATATCGGGATCTCGCTTCCTATTAAAACGGGATCTCGATCTATAATTTCTACCCTCACCGGAACTCGCTTCCCGAGCTCTGGAGCTTTGGCCAGTCATCGATCCGACGCTCCCTCTCCCGATAACTATGGTAGAGATATGTGTTCTTGCGGGTTTTTTTTACCTCAGTAAGAATTAAGAGTGGCAAAGTGAGTAAGATATTCAGGACATGAAGAGAGAGATAATCGTCTCGTACGATTCACTTGAGACCCGTTCTCTTTGGGAGACCAGACTTGAAGGATAATATCCTTGCGTTCATCCACAGGTATATGGGCCGATATGCCGTCGATGTTATCTTTTTCCTTTTGATATATATGTATATTTTCTTCCTTAGAAACGAATGTATAAGTTTCAAGGCCAGAATCAAAGGTTTTCGGCTTATTTTTCTTTCATTTAGCCAATGTAAATTGTAATAGGGGATTAAACCTCTGGAATTGTTCAGTGCCCAATATAATATAAAATCTGTGTTTTGATAAAGAATGATGCGCAAGTGAATTTGGCCTCGAATGTGATGTCCTCTTGTTTCTATTTGGAGTCTAATGTTTGTTTAAACATTCCCATTTAAGCATCCACATTTCGGAGCGTCCAAATCTCTGGCGACTCCACTCAGGAGCAATCAGCTTTCATCTCTAGTTTAGTTTAGGAAGTCTAATCTCTATAGAATATGTCCTGAGTCACAATCTTGCCACATTTACTCTCGTGTCTTCTTTATTCATCATGATGAGAGAACCCCTGCGTTAATCACAGGTAACAATGGCTACAGTAATGACATCTTTTCAGGTAGGAACCATGGAGGTTTCACTGCACTTCTTCCCAACAACGGACCAATCTGCCTTCACTGAACCCGTGGTTAGTCCATGTGTTATGAAAACAGCGATGCCAAAACGAGAGTCCAAGCCACGAGCTTCAAAGGCTAGGACAATGCGGAAAGTCCGGCCTCAGGTGGACTTGGTCCCAGGCAGCAGACCGTTGAGGGTAATCTTGACTTACCCCAACAAGGGTCGGCGAACAAAAACCGATAATGATGGCACGGACTGCAATGTATTAGGAAGCCGCTGCGTGTCGCGAGGTCAGCCGTTCCTGCACGTAAGAAAGATATCTGTGCCACTCCCTCAAGCTTTAGGTCAGGATCCTCGCCTTCTAAGCCCTCCATTCCATCACCTCCGGGCTCTCGTTTCTTGCCTTTAATCATACGGGTTTCGTGCTCAGTTGTCCGTGACGATTACCGGCTAGCGCTTAGGAATCCTTGCGATGCTAACCCATCCATGCTGGCGGTTAGGCATTTTCGAAATGCTAACTTGCGTGGTCCCAGTAATGATCACCGGCTGACGGTTAGGAATCATCGCGATGTTAACCTGTCCAGGCCACCGTATACAGCTCCCATGCCGGCAGTTAGGCATTTTCGCAATGCTAACTTGCTTGGTCCCAATAACTCTCACCGGCTGACGGTTAGGAATCCTTGCGATGCTAACCCGTCCAAGCCACCGTATGCCACTCACATGTCAGCAGTTAGATGTAATAATAACATGTTTCCAGTTTAATAAGACTTCATTTTTTTCTTTTTTTTTATGTTATTAAATTTTTTCAAGCATATCACTTCACGTAACTTTGAGCCAATTTGTGAGACCAATTAAAAAACCACAAAAATCAGAGAGAAGTTTGGTTAGTAAACTATAAGACTTTATATGATGATACACTGGACGAAAAAATATTGGAAGAGACTAAAGAGGTATATTAAATTAAGTAGCTTTTTATTATTACCTAGTTTTTTATTAGTATCTTGTTTTATCTTGTACAATTTTTCATGTTTATCTTGTGTCAATTTTTATCTTGATTATGTAGTCTATCTTTGAAATTCATTCTAATTTTAGATATTAATTTGCGATCTCATTGATTTCATTAGCCATTGTGCTCAATTTACATCAAAACGAGCGTCATATAGTCTTTTCATAATTGCATTTAATACACATGTAAAATTTGTACAATCTGCTAGAAACAATATAAAATGTGATACTTAGAGGAAGTTTTATATTATTTTTATTTATCCGGAACTTTTAAAAGAGTAAACTTTATAAATGATGTATCTGAAATATTGATAAAGCAGTCAAACTACCTCAAAAGATCAATAAGCAACATTTTATAAAAGGAAATGTCTTGCCATTGTGAAGAATGTATATTTTTCTGCAATTTTAGGTGATGATAGAAGAAATTTGACGACTTTATGCAGGGTGAAGGATATTCTAGATGCGAAATTGATCATGGTGTGTATTTTAAGGGATCAACATGTTATTTCTTGAATATTTTGTTGTTTTATGTTGATGATATGCTTATTGCTAGCAGTAATCTGAAAGAAGTCAAGCGTTTGAAGCTTGATACATCCAAGCATTTGCTGCCAAGGATCTTGAGCCAACTAAGAAGATATTGGGCATGCACAATCACAGAGATAGAAAACATGGTACTTGGTTAAGTCAATCTAAATATATTTCTAAAGTTCTAGAGTGCTTTTAATATGATTGACTGTAAATCATTAGCTGCAAAGTTTAAGCTGTCAAAAAACTGCTCTCCAATGAGTGAAGTAGATAATGACAAGATGAAGAATGCTTCACATACTTTTGCAGTGGGTAGTTTCATGTATGCAATGGTTTGTACTAGACCTTATATTGCCCACGCAGTGGAAGTTGTTTCTAGATATATATCTAATCCAAGTTGGGAAGATTGACAAGCAGTGAAGTGGATCATTCGGTATTTGAATGGAACAAGAAATGTATGTATGTGCTTGGGAAATTCACCTTTTGAAAGTTGTTGGTTTTGTAAATGCAGATTATGCATGGTGCTCTGACATTAGAATGTCCACTATTGGCTACATTTCAAGTTGCTGGTAGTGCAGTCAATTGGATGTCAAGGTTACAGGATATTGTTTCCTTGTCATCAACTGTAGCTGAGTATGTTGGATTGTCGAAGGCAACAAAAGAAATGATTTGGTTGAGGAGGTTTGACCAGTTTGGAATGAGACAAGAACAATATGTTGTTTATTTTGATAATCAGAGTGCAATTAATCTGGTTAAGAATGTACCACAACACTCCAAGGAAAAGCATATGAAGTTCATTACCACTTCATCCAATAAGCCTTAGAATGTGGAGAGTTGCAAGTGGAAAAATCCACATTGAGAAGAATGTAGATGATATGTAGGCAAAAGTTGTTTCAACATATAAGAATAAGATGTTTAGCAAGATTTAAGGGTTGGAGGAGACATAACATCGAGGGGATGGAGAATAATGCATTTGTGGTTATTACAAAGGCTCGGTGATTTGTCTTCAAGTGGGAGATTGTTATATATGTGAATTCAAATCACACATGGTTTTGTTTGCTTCATTCACTTATGCTTCTTTCTAACACGTCTCTCTTACTTTCTAGGCCTGTGGATTGCATCTAATTGTGTTTTTGAAGTTCCCATGTAAAAGGGACTTGTTATTTTGCTTTTAGAGTGAGAAAGTAGGAAAAGAAGAGAGCTCTCATGGTGGGTTTTCAGACCATGTTTCATGCCCTAACTGTTAGAGAGAGAAAGTGAGGGTTTTTGGGTGTTGCAGGGCCTATTCTAGCGAGAGAAAGTGTCAAAGGAGTACTCCATTTGGGTGTATTTGGTGCTCAGTTTAAAGATAGAAAGCTGCTATAATTTGGAGCTTTTGAGTCTTGTTTTCTCTTGTAATCTCTTTGAATAAATAAGTGAAGCCTCGCACTTGCACTATTCTTCTGTGGATATAGGTTAGAATTTGTTGTTGAACCACGTTAAATCTTATGAATTTTGATGGTTCATTGCTTTCCCTTGTTTTCTTATATTATTTTCTTGATTGTACCACATTGTTTCCATGGTAAGTTGTGTAGCTTGGATGCACAAACTGTTTATGCTTCACACCCCCTGGCTGATTTTTCCATCATCAACACATACCACCATTTATGTTATTTAGAAGTTGTTATTGCCAAACAATTTTGTTAATGGTTGCTAAGTCGGTCTACATACTCTCCAAAGTGATAGCCTTTTAATATGGTTAACAGATGTAGATGTCGATTTGAGGATATATTTTTCCTTTACAAAATCTGTTTCAAACAAAAGCAAGCACTCTTGACAACACGTAACGCAATGTTACCTGCTCATTAATTTAGGGAAGTTGCAATTCAGAGAAGCAGCTGGGATTTGGAACATAAGATTTTCATTCCCAGAACTTGAGGAAGTTGTATGTGACCCCATTACAAAAAGTGCAACGTAGTACTTCTTTGTATATTGTTTAGCTATAGACACCTCCTTAACTCATCCAGTTGTTGACATCAGATGGATCTGATAGCTCATCTAGTTGTTGATGCATATACTAGTATCATGGCATGCATCCCAATCCAGAATTTGAACCATTGAATTTGTCCCTCAAATCGAACTAAACTAGTAGTCGAGCAGCCAAAAGCATGTCGAATGACCACACACACAAATAGACCAGAGTCGACAAATCCTATCCTCTCTGTGATGGTCCAATGGTTAAATTAAAACCGGTTTAAATTAAAGCGATTGTACCATGAGACGATCTATCTTTTTTACGAGGAGCTAAAAAATACTCCTACGCATTAGATATCAAATTGAAATTTGCCAAACAACAATGATTGTGACATCTATGTACCAAAAGTAGACGGACGGTCTCTTTTTGTAATTTTCCTACACTTTCCCTTTATCAGCATTGATACATGAATTCACATACATGAGAAGAAAGGCTCTTCACCACAAATATTTGCATCTAACCTACTCTTTCTCATGTCCTTTTCTGCTTAGGTCTCCAGTTTGTCGACACTTCCTTTAGGAAACGACCCAACCTTCTCTGCAATGGACAGACAAACAATTACCATGGCTTCAAATATTATAATAGACATGTTTTTTATGGTATTGTATACAATGGCACCATTTACCTATTGTACAAAGGAGGTCATAATTGCTTATAACCATCCCATATGAAATTTGACAGCTTAAGTGTGTCATAGAATTCGAGAAAAATTCTTTTGAACTCTGTGCTTGGTCAATGGAATAAATACAGCCACCGAATTTCACATCCAAAGATCAAGATTAGCAGTGACCATCTTGTACAAAAAGGTAAATGATATCATGATATATTGTTCCTTTTTATATACATACATGAGAGAGAGAGAGAGGTACTATTTATCATACCCACATGTACACCATAAGTATGCATCCTGCAAAGATGTTAATCGTAAGGGAAGTGTATCATAATATTAAGGAGTAATGACATGGAAAAACCTGCTTTGCATAGTGGTGGGTCCTACTCTTTATTCATCATTATCGTTTCAATGGACATTGTGATCATAAGGACTATTCATTTTCGATAGTCCTGAGAATCATAGTGTACTCACCCCTCCATGTATTAGATCCAAAGAATGAAGCCATTTTCTTAAATTTTGGTTGTATATATGAGGCCATTTATCTTAGTTACAAGGAGGTCACAAATATTTTTCGCCATTGAATGCCAAATTGGATAGCTCGGGATATAACATAAAGTTCGACAAATTCTTTTTTGAACTTCGACACTAGTCAATGACTGACCACCCGATTTGAAGAAATTCTTTTTGAACTTTGAGTCTAGTGAATGACTAGCCACCGGATTTGACCTCTTTCTACCAAAAGTAAATAGTCTCTTTGTATTCTTTCCTTTCACTTAATTAGTTTCAGTCACAATGTTCATCATAGAAAAATAAAAAAAATAAAAAAAATTCAGGAAATGGAAAAATATAGAAATTTTTCTTTTTGTAAAAATGAAGAGCAGGGAATGAAGGTCTACAGAACTAAGATTCCTACATAACAACACCTGCCCTTCCCCTCCACCCACCCCACTCTCTCCTCGTCACAGTTTCGGATCCGCTCGTACCTCCCCAGCTGCTGGCTTGATTCGAAGGAGCCACACATTCGCAAGCTCCACCCACATTCCACCTAGCAGCCATACCTTGGGTAATTAATGTTGGAAAAGAGAAACTACAGCAGCAGCTACAACAATTGTAAATAGATAATAACATTGATAAAAGTAACATTATAAGCACTTGTCTTTTAAGGTGCTACAGATCATCTTCACTTTCCATGGTGGACTAACAGTAGAGCACCAGGGTTGGTGATTTTGGTCCTGCAAGTTTTGTGGAGGCCAGGGTCTGATATGGTCTATTTCTAGGTTTTAAAAGTCAGCCAGCTTGGTTCAAACTCAGTCGAGTTACTCAAGACTCCTAGCTGAACCGAGTTCTCAGATACAAACTTGGAAATATAAATAACATAAATTTTTTATTATTCTTCTTTTTGGCTAAAATCAAGGCTGATTTGGTGTTGCTCTCAAGCTCAATGCTCCTACTGTTAATTCATTGCACCAAATGCAATCCCATCTGCAAAGCCTGAAATTCAGCTGCATTATTTGTATTTTTCACAAAAAGATTGGAGAAGGCAGCTACAAATCTCCCGTTATGATCATGCATAACGACTCTGTAACTTGCCCTTCCTAGATTTCCCAATGACGCTCCATTGATCGCTAGTTTAAGCTAGCCAAGGGCTAGAGGTAACCATTGCACAATTAAAATATGTGGTTGAGGATATTCGAACCACTTAAAACAAATAAAATATGTGGTTGAGGATATTCGAACCACTTCAAACTTTAGGTTATCAATTATAGTTTGCTTGCTAAGATAGAAATTTTATTATTTTACTAAAATTATTGTATAAATATATTATGTATAGTTTCAAAATTCTTGAGGGTGATTTATAAATTTTTTTGTCATATGCTATATTTTCCTATTTTCCTCTATATTTTTTCCGTTCGTATTTAGAATTTTTTTCCCTTAACCCATCCCATGCTCAGGTAACGGAGCCTGGTTGTTTTAGATAGACAGCCAACGTAAAACTTTGTCAAAACTCATCACATATCATAAATCGAGTTTCACTGAAGGTATGGTCTTTAATAGAGCAGAATAGCAGACAAGTAGTTGACCCCAATTACTTGGAAAAAAGCTTTGAAGACCCCAATTACTTGGAAAAAAGCTTTGAAGATGATGTTGATGATAGTTTATAGCCCTTTCTTGGCTGGTCTACTCCACTCGGGTAGAGTCCGAATCCTAAGCCCAAGCAGGATAAAATAAAACTTGATCCATTTCCCTTGGTATTACTCTCTCTTAGAATTATCAATTATGGGATTTCTATTTTCATTTGAATTTTATGCAAGGAAGTCCACTGAATTCCTAATCATATCTCAAGATATATCTAGTAACAGTTCCTTCATTTTTATTGCAAATGCACTTATTTTACCTGGACAATTTTGGATCTCCTCTTGTGGTTGTGGCTATAAGGGTGTTGCTGAGGAGATGAACGTCTGAGTTCTTGGGCGTAGGAAAGAAACTCAGCCCTCCGATTTCGATTGAAATTGGGGTGGCGGTAAGGTTCAGGCATCATTGCCCGCTTCAGCGCCACCTGATGTGGGCCTATCATTGGTGGAGATTCGACATACATTGTGATGACAACGCTTCTCTGTTGTTGTTTCTTATCTTCCATGATTCAGTACACCTCTCTCTCTCTCTCTCTCTCTCTCTCTCTCAAACACACACACCCCACTGTCTTTGTCTTTCACCATAGTTGAACTTGTCAAATTATTTACTGTTGAAAACACAAATTCAGTTGTAACACTTGGGCAACTTCTCGTAAAAGGCTCCCTCAAAAAAGGAAAGTAGCAACATAACTAGAAGGGCATTGATGTCCTAAGCAGAGGATCCAGATCCCCCAGGCAAAGAAAGCATTTCGGATTCTTTAATATTTTAGGCAAAGGGACCCCTTTGAAATTTATATTTTTTGTTTTGTTTTGAAATTTAAGCTTAATTGGACGAAGGGAAAGTATATCAAACCAAAAGGCCCGTGGAAAAGACGCATAGTTCTAATTTTTAAACAGTGATTCATAATGCGGTGGTTCGGATCAGGAATAATCAATCTGGACTGGGAATCATTCTTCTTCGATCTTGTTCCTTGTCAGAATTGGGAATCGTTCCAGTTTCTATCAAGTTGTCAGTTCCCTCAGTGAACCAGGCGATCTTGTCAGGTGGATCGATCTGAGCCCACTAATTATTGAATGGGGGTCCATTTTTCATCCCTTCTTTAGCCCCTTTTCTAAAATCTAACTGCTTTTCATCAAAAATTGGTTGAAACAGTCTATAAAGCAGTACCCAACAACTAAATTGAACATATTGCATTCAATCTCTCAAAAACACTTTGGGTTTTTTTAGCCCCAAACAAAAATATTTATGAGTCTTTCCCCAAATCCTCCGAACTACACAATTTTGGTTCATTTTAAATGCATTACATCCCTCGTAACACCTCATCCAATCAATTTGGATCAAGTAATCTAGTGTGGTTAAAGGTCTAGCTTGAAAGTTTTTGGGTCTTGTGAAGTCGAATTTTATGATTTGAAGAGTCGAACATTTTGGTTTGATAATCTTCAAATGTCATTGGGGATATCGATTTACAAGGCTTTTAATTAAGGGGAAGTATAAAATGAGACCATTTATTTTTTATATAAAGTGGTCACATTAATCTGGCCCATTGGATGTGCAATTGGGTGGCTGCAATTATTCTATTGACTAAGCTCAAACTTCAAAATAATTTTTTTAGAACTTTGTGACATCCAAGCTATCAAATTTCACATCAAATAGTTGTAAGGAATTATGACCACCATGTATAAAAGGTAAATGACCTCATTGTATACAATACCTTTAATTAATATGCAACAAGCATTTTTATTTTAAAAAATATTTTTTATTCGTTTCTGGGTTTCAGGTGGCCTTTTTGGCATAGTCTGCCTTTTCGATCTATTGTTCTTTGATTTTTAACAAAATTGGTCATATTTGGTTCAAACAATCTTAATTCATCATTTTTCACTAATTTTAAATCAATTTAATGGATTAAAACCCAAGTTTATGTGGATCCAATCCAAGAAAGATTAGGTTTTTGGGTCAGGATTATGGCTCTTTAAAAAAACGTTTATTTGAAAATGTTAGTTTTTTCGTAGACGTTTTGTTTGATATTATATTAGGAAGGATCAATGATTTTCATTTTATTATATATTAATTGTATATTTTCATGGCTTGGTTTTAATTTCTTGAAAATTGATCCTTTTCTTCTGAAAAAAAAAAAAACTACACACATCGATATTATAATGCAAAATTAAAGGGATTAAAACCTAATTTGTATAGATCTAGACCAAAAATTTGGGGTTTTTTGGCTTGGGATTCAGGTTTCACCTTTTTAGAAAAAAATTATTTTTATTAATTTAACAAATTAACTTAAGATCTTTTCTTGGTTTGATGTTGATTTGACGTAATTTGAGGTTCCGTTTTGGTTCGATTAATAAATTGTTTCCCCAAAAACGTGTAGGTGGTGATTACGACTCTAAATTATGAGAAATAACCAAAGAACTACACACTCGAGGAAAAAATGTGCCCTTTGAATTTCATATGGTGGACATACAAGTTTTTTTTTATATATGATTGGGTGCATGAGGAGCCTTAGGGACTTTCAATCCTTGTTACAAATTTACATCAAACCTCTATACAAATTTGAAAATCTTTGATTCGGGCCTCTATACAAATTTGAAAATCTTTGATTCAGGACTCGAGGTATACGAACTCAAGAAAAGAGAAATATACAGAGAACCTGAGAAAGTATCAATACTACGTGGCGCATATGCCCCGTATGCCTGTCTATAGGCAGGGATGCTGCCTATCTTTCTGCTCCTTCCTGAATCTAGGCCTTGAATGAGTCTGATTGTCACGTGTTCTTCCTCTCTTTCTTTAGATCCACATATTGCAGAGACAACAATGTTATTGGTAGCTACTCTCTGTACGTGTGCAAGGATCTCTTATGGCTCCTTAACAGTCACCATGTGAGACTCAGTCAGTTTTGTCCAAATTCGCATTCGCATTCTCCATAAGGTTGCTTCTTGTTGCGCCTCGCTGCTCTATGGTATAAGGACTACATGCATGGGGCTGCAATGAGAAGGCAACTTGATCTCCACTTCAAGCTGCTGCTAATGGTATGGTCTTCACTTGGGACGATCTTGCCTCTGCGGTCTTTGGGAAACAACCAGCTTTCTTGACTACTGGAGGCATGCAGTCCTTGGGGCTGCCAATCTTTTTTGCAATCTTGCATGAGATTTTTAGGCCAGGGACTGTCCTAGATGAGGGCTCTATTTCCAAATCTTTAGGCGCTATGTCTTCGTGATTCGAGCCGCGAGATTGGGTTGCTATCAAGCCAACCACTTCTGGTTATAGCCTACCACATCAAGAGGCCAAGGCTTGGGCCATTTTCACGGTCTTTAGCTGAGATCCCTTTGCTGTCCCTCACTGCCCCATTGGAGATGTGAGTATAACTCGCATGGGGCTGCCATGAGAAGGCAACTTGATCTCAATTTCTGGCTGTTATAGAGGCTTGGTCGTCACTTGCCACCCTCTCATCTGTGTAGTCTTTAAGAAGTAGCCTGTTGTCTTGACTGCTGGAGGCACACAATTGTTGGGGACAATAGGCTTTTCGCACAAAGAACACCTCATAGGTGTCCCTACTTATCTGTAAGGGATCGAAATGGCGCAAGTCATAAAATGTTGAACTGTAGAGGCTATGAGCGAAGCTTCGAACACCTGTGTGAAGACACAGCGGAATGATCCACAGAGGGAGAGAGGACCTTCTTATAAAGCCCATTTAATGGAGAGAAAAAAAATATTTGGAATTCCAAAACTCAACTCTAGATGAAAGGTGAACTCCTTCATGATGGAGTTACTAGAAAATTGTTTCCCCAAAAATGTGTAGGTGACGATTATGTAATTATGACTGCAAAATTCAAGGAACAATTCGCCCTGTGAATTTCATAGAATGGAAATTCAAGGGTTTTTACATATGATTGGACTCGTGGGGAGTTCTAGGGACTTTCAATTACTGGTACAATTTGTTGGCCCACATAGAGTGAATCTTTAAGATTTTCATACGTAAATAGAGTTATATCAACATGCAAGATGGGTTTTGAACTCAGTCAAAAATATCCACAAACATATGGCATGCAATTCTTATCAAAATACCCACAAAGAGTTACTGTAAATTCTTTGGAACTCAAGAGGATGTACAAATGTCTCTAACTTTGTAATCTACTAAAGAATCTCAACCAAAAATCAATTGCAATTATTGATAAGTTCTTCTAAGCAATCTCAATAGAATTCCAGCAAGCATGCACTCATCATAAATCATTTCAACAATATAAAATAATGTCTAATACCTTTTTCCTTGCTCATACAATATTTCTTAACCGTTTTTTAGTATTTCTAGATGCAAAGGATGAAAAAGAAAGTTGGAACAAACTCACCAAATTTATATGAATTTGTAGGCACACTTTGATAGCTTTTCTAGAGAGCGAATGTAGATGAAAATGAGGTTTATAGCAATATATAGCACAAAATAAAATACAAGTTTCAACACTGGAGGGCTCTCACAGATGAGAGGCACGTCCCTTGCATTCATTTCACAATGAAGCATAAGAGAGAGAAAGACGGTTTTAGGGAGAAAAAAAGAGCTCGTGCTTGGTACTCAACGTTCCAAAACCCATTTCCAATAGCTGCAAAAAAGGGAGAAAATAGAGAGACATGTAGAGAGAGAAATTACTAGTGTTGTCTTTCAATTGCCACGTGTCCCTCTTTTCACATAGGTCTTTCTTATTATCTACACAAAGCACTAGCCTATTATTTTAAAACATATTCTAAGTACGGTAGAAAAATAAATAAATAAAAGGGATTTTTAAGCCCTTATTTTGTAAATATTTGGAAATACAATTTTCGCTAACACAATTTACATCTAACCTCTATACAGTTTTGAGAACATTTGATTCAGGCCTCAAGCCATGTACAAACTCGAGAAAAGAAAAATATGCAGAGAACATAAGTATTAGCCCACAGGGGTGCCTATAAACGTGTATATGTCTATTTTTAGGGATGTTGCGTATCTCTCGGGTTCTTCTTGAATCAAGGCATTGAGTGAGTCTAATTGTCCGATTTTCTTCCTTTCTTTCTTTAGATCCACACATTGCAAAAACAAAATGCTATTGATAGTTACGCTGTCTCTTAGCACGTAAGGAAATTTTCAAGTATAGGTAGTCACTCTCTCTCTCTATACATATATATATAGATATAGATAGAGAGAGGCATGTAAGAGTTCAGGATCAGTCCCAATCCCCACTTTGATAGAGAGGTTTTATAGTGACCATTAGATGATGATAAATATGGATATTACAAAAATCAATTTGTTGGGCCTCTCCTTCATCTGTTACTAACATGGGATCTCAACTTATTTTGAATTCAAATCTTTCCCCAAGGAGCACAAATGATAGATCTTATCCTCCTTCAGATGACATTTGAATTTCAACTCAAAACAAATAAGTTTTGACCATATTTTCCTGCAAGAGACTATAGGAATTCAGTATAGTTTTGTGACTCCGCCGATCGACTGTTTGTGATATGTTTCACTTCAACAAATGCTGCTTTCTGATGGAGAGTCCTTTGGACCTAAAATTTGAAATGGAGATAGGGGACTCAAAGGAACCCAATGATACCTTAAATGAGAAAATAACGAGGGAGACATATGCCTCGTGAATTCGAACCATTTCTACTACAGGTTTAGATCCAATCACAATGGGCTAAACCACTTTCACCACAAAAGTATATAGGCAATTGGAGTTGGATATGTTGTAGGTAAAGTCGTGTAGAACATCTCCACCAAATTTGGGGCCAAAAATCCTTATATTCTTGGAGATATGAGGGTCAGTTGGTTAAGCTTTGACACAGTTTAATGATTGTTATTGCAGCTTAAACCTCTTCCACCCATGGTTGATAGGGCACTAAGCTAGGAATCTAATGTCTAGATCCCATAAGAAAACTCCTTGTAGATTTGAAGAAATTTCGATTTTAGTGACCGGAGGTTTTGCTGGCTGTCATATATGTGCCTGATAGTCAATGAACATAGGCTTTGACCGCTAGTGAGAGATCAATCATCTCCAAATGAACCAAATCCCCAGGAAGGGTGTTACCACACCTCAAATATGATTGTCCCAATTTTTTTATGTCAATGACCCAGATATTATGGGAGAGCTAGTCGGTCAGGGCATATCCTAACGACCGGTGGATCGGAAGATGTATCAAAAATTTCAAAACTAGTATAGATCGAATATATCCATATACTATAAAGTCTTAAAAATAAACAATCTAAATAACTTGTGACAAGATGCATTTTTTTTAAGACTTTAATGTTTTTTTCCTTTATATTCACACATCTCGAGATCAAAATGAGCAATGGGAGGGTTACCCAATAACGGAACACTATCTTCTAAAGGATGTTTAAGGTACACCCTATTTCACAGGTAGAAGATTACGACCTTATATAAGCTTTTCCCTTTTCTATTCATTTGGTGGAAAATTTTGTAAAGAAATCGTGGGGTAAGGATTATGATACACTCCTAACTCTAAAGAGAATCTTTACAATAATGAAATATGCTTCAAGGGGACCCTATAACTAGGAAGCAAATAATACCAAGGGTTGGACTCTATTAATTAATGGCCTCTTGGAGACAAACATCCTCTGTGTAAAAACAATATTTGTACGTATTAGTACGGGTCAGAGTTCAAAAAAAAAAAAAAAAATAGTTTGGTGATCCAGATTGTTTATCCAAAAAACCAGTCTAGGTCAGTAGATTGGCATTTTGGATTGGCAATCCGACAGAGTGAATCAACAAATAGAAAATAAAAAACAGAGAACAAAATTAATAATTGAAAAAAATAAAAAATAAAAGGCAGTTTGGATTGGCCAGTTCCCTAATAGAACTGGCCTATCATGCAAAAGACCTAGTCGGTTCCTAGTGGGAATTAGTCGATTCCCAATATATGGTGGAACCCAGACCAATCCCAATTATTTCCAACTTGAATTGGGCGATTCGGATCTAGTTCTATTGATATGAATAAAAGATTTCAGGTCCTAAAAATAATGTGTTTTTGTAAGAAATTATCTTATTCATACAAGATTTTCATATGTATATAAACTGCTCGATACACACTAGTTTTAGAGTTTCAATTGTTCATAAATAGCGCTAGAAATAGAATTTTAGTGCACCGTAGGACTAAAACTTCAATAGGGTTTGGACGTGTGTTGTTGTTTTGAGAATTTAATGTTAACACCGAGACAATCCTAAAATGATTTGCATGTACTCTGTGACAAAGTACACAAATAATATTTTAACTTTAAAAATTGCTAGGTTAATGTTAATAAAAAAGTGTAGTTGGCATACGGATGCATCCGTAGCTGTAGAGGTAAGGTGCAACTTCAAATTTTATCATAGTATATAATTTAGATGTAAAATGTTCTTAAGATTATCTCAAAATTTATGTTTTATCTAATTATAAAATTTTAAATTTAAAAAATAGTTAAAATCAAGTAGATCTATAAACATATGAAAATCTTGAAAATGGACAGTGTAGATAATATGTTATAAAATGCACTATTTCTGAGACTTAAAATATTTTTATTTTTCATGATCATACATCTCGATGTCGAAATGATTAATCATAAGGTTTTTCAATATTAAAACTATATTTTTCGATGGATTTTGAGTTGCATCTGTAGTTCTACATTATATGGTTGGATCCTTGTATAAACTTTTTCCATAAAAAAAACTTGTATAAAGAGAGAAGCCGAAGAGGGAAAATGAACGAGAGAGAGCCTCTCCTTTGGTTGGCCAACACATTGGAAAATAGGAACTATAGTTTAGGATTTTTTTATGTGTTTTCTTTTTGGACAAAATTGTAGTGTAGTGCTCAACATTTTAAAATAAGACTTTGACCGTCTGTCAAACAATAAAACGAATTTGCAATTCTAGTGTTTGGAAAATCTTGAATTAGATCATCTCGACCTTGACCTACACAAAAAAAAAAAAAAAAAAAAGGTATTTCAAAGCCAAATAATGTATATTGTATGGGGCAATCATTTTATGCTTTCCCTATAGTATAAAATTTATATGATTTTCCTTTTCCAACCGTCTATTCTGAATGGACAGTTGAGATGGTCCCAATCACAATGTCACGTCTCTACACAATTTTATTTTTAATTATTTTGATACCAAATTTTGGGCATCCACTCCTCTCTTAAACTCGCACTTGTAGAAAATACAAAAACAATATCAATAAAATAACCAAAATACCCCTAAAACGTTTTTGGTTATAATTTAAATATTTTTCGTAGGTGCGCCCCATTGAGAAGATGATACGTACTAATTTTTATCTTCATAAAATTTGTAGGAAAAAACTAAAAAGAAAAAACTCTGAGGCATCAGATCTACATCAAATCAGTGTTTTAAAATGCGGTCGCATCGCCGCATCATGCGGTATGCAGTGGGCTCCGCAGCTAAACTTACCGCATATGTGGTTTTGAGCTATGCAGACGCATATGTGTCGCGTCACGCCGCATTGTAGCCGCATTGCATCGCACTGCATCTTTTTTGTCGAAATTGCTTTCAATTGTGCCCCTAGGGGAGGGGCAAAATGGTCATTTTGACCATCCAAAAATGGGGGAAACAGTTTGGGGGGGGGTATTAAACCCCTTAAATGATCATTTAGGGCCACTTTTGTGGCTTTTTTTGGATCAAATCGAGCAACAAACTAAAATTACGCGGAAACTTTTTTTTCATTCAAATCTACGATTTGGCTGTTGTTTGATACTTGGATGTTGATTTGATGCTTTTGATTGTTAATTTGGGGAAGTTATAGTGAAAATACGATGATTTTTATAGCGACTTTTGTGGTTTTTTTTTTTTATCAAATCGAGCTAAAAAAAAATTAGGCGGAAATTTTTTTTCCATTCAAATCTTCGATTTGGTGGTTGTTTGATACTTAGATGTTGATTTAATGCTTATGATTCTTAATTTGGAGAGGTTATGGTGAATTTGTGATAAGAAATCGAGGATTTCAAAGGCCGTGAAGAAATCGAGTATTGCTTCAAGAATCAGTAACTTTTTATTCCTTCTTGTACAGTAATACTGAAATAGTTATTTTTGTGGCAATGTCTTCTTCTCAATCTTCTAGTAATAATGATCTGGCTTGGAAATATGCCAAACTAAAAAATCCGAAAGATAGAAATTGTGTGATATGCTTGCTCTGTGGAAATACTTGTATAGGTGGTATTTTTCGACAAAAATAGCACTTAGCCGGAATTTCTGGAAATGTAAGAGCATGTCCACAAGCTATAGATGATATAAAAAAGGAGATTAGATAATACTTGGATAGATTGAAAAAAAATAAAAAGAAGAAAAAAATGGAAATAAAAAAATTACTTGATGATATGCAATTATTTAATGATGATGATGATGATGATATGTCTGAAGTTGCTATGAAGCAAAGGATTACTCGTACTCCAATATCAAAAGAGAGGGTTATAAATATTCGTGGGAGTATTGAAAAAAGAACACCTCTCTCTAAGAGGCCAATGGATGTTTTTTTTCACCCTTAGCCTCGAAACTATGGTTCATAGAAAGAAAACAACAAAACAAATCACCATTGAAAATAGATACAAGAAAGAACAAAGGAAGTCGGTATGTAAGTGGATTACAAAGCGAATTTACATGGCCGACATTCCTTTTAATACTATAACTCTTGATAGTTTTGCATGTATGCTCTAGGCAATTGGGCAATATGGCCCAGGACTTGTTCTTCCTTCACTACATGAGGTTAAGGAGCCCTTGTTGAAGGATGTTATATTTGATATGAATAAAATTTTGATTTCTCAGAGAAAAGGGTGGGAGAAATATGGGGCTACTATTATGTGTGATGGTTGGGCCAATGGGACGTCGATGACATTCATTAATTTTTTGGTTAACTGCCCAAGATGTACTTTTTTTTTAAAGTTTGTTGATGCATCAGACAAGTCACATCATGCTACATACTTATGTGGCTTGATGGATAATATTGTAGAGTTTGTTGGAGAGAAAAATGTAGTGCAAATTGTCACTGACAATGGTGCCAATTATGTTGTAGCTAGGCATTTCTTGACTTTGAAAATAATGCATATATTTTGGACTCATTGCGCAACTCATTGTATTAATCTTATTCTTAAAGAAATGGGTACAACATCTTTATTTAGTGGCGTGATTTCAAGAGCTATGTTTGTTGTTGGATTTATTTACAATCACACCATAGTCCTAAGCATGATGAGGCTTTTACAAATAAGAGAAATTAGTGAAATCGTATATCACTAGATTTTCCATATCATTTCTCACTCTTCGAAGCCTAGCCAAGCCAAAAAAATGCCTTGAGGAACATGTTTACTTCAGGGCAATGGAGTCAAAACAAATGATCAAAGCATAAGGATGGGAAAAAGGCTGAAAACATTATTTTGAATACATCTTTTTGGAGTCAAATAATTCTTGTGTTAGAGGTCGCTTGCCCTTTAGTGAGAGTGCTTCAACTGGTTGATGGTGATGTGAAGTCTTCCATGTGCTATATACATGAGGCAATGACTAGGGCAATAGCAGAGATAAAGGATGTTTTAAAGGATGATGAAAATATGTGCAAGGCTATACTTGAATTTATTGATAGGAGATGGGATATTCAACTTCACAGGCACCTTCATTCAGACGGTGACTTTCTAAACTCATCTCTTCACTACAAACACCCATCAATTGAGTCTGATTGTGTAATAAATAGTGAGTTCTTAGATGTTTTTGAGAGGTTGGTGCATGACAAAGATATCCAGGATGAGTTCCAGAGCCATGAATTGATTAAGTTCAAGTTAGCATTGGGAAACTTTGGGAGAGATATTGTTATTTGAAATAGAGACACTACAGATCTAGGTAAAGGCCAACGGTAACCTTACTTGTCTATGACTTTGTTTACCCTTAATTTTTATCTATAATCTAAATTATAAATTACTATACAATTGTATGGTGGGCATTATATGAAAGCAAAACACTAAATCTACAATGTCTCGCTATTCAAGTGTTGAATCTCATATGTAGCTCATCTGGTTGTGAATGCAATTGGAGTGCATTTGAGCATTTAGGTCCTTAACTCCTTATTCCTTAATCCTTATTTCTTAAATTTCAATTTTAAAATTCAATTTTCTAATATAAAATCTAATTTCAATTTTCTACCACTGCTCGATACAAAAAAAAATGAATTGGTTGGAGTAGAAAAAGCTGAATGATTTGGTTTATGTGCATTATAATGAGCGGCTTAGGGAGAGGTATGAAAATCGCATGAAGCTCAATCGTAGTCAATTGTATGAAGCTGATGGTGATTCCACAAGTGAGTGGACGATATATTTAAGACTAGAGCGTGTGTTTGAGGGTGGGAATCTGACATACCTCGATGTCAAGCTAACAACATGGGCTAATGAAGATCGACTAACACTAAAGCACAGAGGAGTAGAGGAGCAACAGGAGTTGGGTCTAGTCGCACTCGCACATCAGCTCTAGAGGTCGAGGAAGAGGAGGCTGATTCAGAGGAGACTGAGGAAGAAGAATATGTGGACGCTACCGAGGATGATATTGATGATGCACATGACAACTCTCAAGATGACTTTTCTTATTAATATTTGAATAATTGACTTCAAATTTGTCTAGGATGATTGTACTAAGTTGCTATTAACTCTTCTTGAGCTTGACTTTAAAACTCTTTAATCTTCCTGGAGACATAGACTTTTGGTTTGTAGTATCACTATTTTGTAAATTTGAAGTTTGTGGTTGCAAATTTGTGCTTATGGTTGTTGATTGTTGAATGTTTTATGAAGTTAGTTTCAAGTTTCTAGTTTCTATCAGGGGATAGTGGATACAAAATCTCCGACAGCTTATATTTTTAGACTTAATCATTAAAGTAAAATACCTACTATCATATATCTCACCCCCATATTTTTTTCTATGCATTAACCTATTTTTGTAGATTTTTTAGAACTTTTTTATATTTATTGACCGCATCGTCGCGATGCACCCACATCCGAACCGCATCGTCGCATCAGCCCCCCTTCGCTTTTGGCCGCATTCCGCATTTTAAAACACTAGATCAAATGGTGTGTGCCCCCACTTGATTTAAATTGGACAGGTAGATGGGAGGGGAAGCATCTTTTATGCTGTAGGGGAAGCATAGAAACCTTTTTCTATGGTTTGACATTATATAGATCGTCCATTTTCAAGTGTTCACACATTGACAAATTTGTAATGTTTATTAAGCTATAAATTTTATAGTCAGCAGTAGCAATAAATTTTAGAGTTATCATAAGAATTTTCCAATGCTCAAAGTGTGTTCCGGACAAAATTTCGGGGTGGAGCATTACCTTTTTTTTTCTCAAACGACCATGGCGAAATTGCATTCTTTGTAAAAATGTACATATTCCATGACTTATTTGTCTCTCTTGGCTGATTACAAGACGCATGAATCTTAGATATCGTGACGCTTATCACTTCTAACCCGAACTCCAAGAGGCAAGTCATCGATCAAATTTTCCACGTGGATGTGGGCATTTCAGTTAATTGGAAAAATTGTTTCATGCAGAGGGGATTGTATTTCTACATCTGCGGGGGCCCGAGGTAAAAAGCATCCATCTTAAAAATGATGTAAATAGGTGGTCTCTTGTTGAACAATCCATCTTTCAACTTTTTCAAGAGAATCCTCCGATCCACAAAATTGGGATTATAATATGGAAGTCCTTGATATTGTCAATTATATAAAATATTTGGAAAGAAAGAAATAAAAAAACCTTTGAGAGTGAGAAAACTGAAAAACATAGTATTTTGACAACCACTTTAGCTACAATAGCTGAATGGATGGTGAATACCTTGGAATGACCTTATTTATATCTTCAGAGATGCGATGAGAATGAAAATCAGAATCTAGAGAACAAATAGATTGGAGAAAGGAAATCCCCCACCTCTGATCACCATTAAACTAAAATTTTTATGGTTGTTCGATTAGCTGGAAGAGGAGGAGTCGGAGGGATCATCAAATGGCATGAAGGTAATGTCCTCCATATGTGTTCAGGACCTTGCAGGGTTGTTATTGTGAATGAGGCTGAGTCCTGAACTCTCTTAGAGGGGCTCAAACTCTTACAATCATTTGAGGAGTATAAAGTGGTTAAATGGTGGGGATAAATAAGGAGTGGACTAATAGATCGCTATTACATGATAATATTTTTCCTTTACTAATATGAATCAATGCGCATTAGGCAAATTATATTGGAATATAAGGATGCAGATGATTATGCATACTATCTCGCCAATACAAATGTATTAGTACTGAGATCTAGAGCATCAGAGTTGCCTATTTATAGAGAGAGCAAGATCAAAAGATTATTTGAATAGTAAAAGACTTCGTATTCAACGGAGGAATCGAGTTCGAGAAAAAATACTTTTCAGTTCCACCTAATGTGACTCTTTAGGTTCTCCAAAAATTAATGGCGGTGGTGGCATATCACAACGGCTGGTGGACACGAAATTATCGGAGGTACCACGTTAGTGGAGATAACCCTTGTTTCGCTAGTGGTTTTACCCTACAGTGGGTAAAAGTACATGAGCCATGAGTCCAACCCGCACACTTGCACCGACACAAACATGCAAACTGCAAAGTGTGTCCCCTGCGCCTTTACTCACATATGTGTGATGTTGCTTTGCATGCTCGACATAAATCTTTTCTTCTGCCGTGTGGAACTTAGAACAAAAGTGAATAGCATATCCCAATATTTAAGTTTGACTTTCTTAACCCACTACTTCCCCCTCGATAAAAAAAGTATACTTAAAACAAAATTATTATTTTGCAATAATATTTAGTATTTTTAATCGCAGAATACATCAAATAAGACTAAAAAATTATAGTTAACCGGCACAGAGAAGAACTAGAAATTCATGCGTAATCATTATGAAATAAGGGACATATTGGCAAGGGAGGAGATACCCATCATTCCCTGCTACCGAGAGGCTAATATGAAGCGGAGGGCCTAGCTAAAGCAGAAATCAACCATTCCGAATTGATAGTCTACAAGGTTCACACGTCTTGAACCATAATATTGCACATAAATTTATAACATTGTACACAAAAGCTTGTGTAAATGTAAAGAAAGGAAAGATATACGAAATGTAATGTCCTTGATGAGTCAGCAGGTGCAAGAGACCGCTGGCTCACCATGTGCATATTTAAGATAGATCATTATAAAAAGGGTAAGGTTTTTATACTTTCCCGACATCATAGAAGTTCTATGCTTCTCTTACCATCCAACTTTTCAATTTTGATCAACAGAGTCATTCACCGTTTGATCTTAGATCCGACGTCTCAAAGTATTTTTTTTTTTCATACAAATTGTATGAGTATGAAATTTTGTATGCGTCATCTTCTCATTGGGGCGCACCTATAAAAAATATTAAAATTAATTTTTCAATAAAATATAATGACCAAAATACTCTTTGAAACTTTTAGGGATATTTTGGTCATTTTATTTTATTGGAAATATTGTTTTTACATTTTTCGCTAGTGCGATTTTAATAGAGGATTGAACGTATAAAATTTGGCATCAAAATAATTTATAAAAAATTAAAAATAAAATAGTGTTGAGATGTTATATTGTGATTGAGATAATATTAACCCTCCTTTCATAATGAACCATTGGATAGAGGAAGTATGTAAGTTTTATGTTGTAGGGGAGCATAGAAAGCTTGCCTTTATAAAATGCCCATAAGGTTTAAACAATGCAGAAATGTTTTAAAAAAAAGTCACATTTTAAGTATCAAAAAATTCATTTTATTATCATGGTCGTGATCATTTTAACCTAAATCATAAATCCCCAAAATTTTAGATTAAAATTTTATTTCTAAGATGGTTTAAGAGGATGTCTGTATGTGCATAGTATAAGTCAGCTGACTCATAGAAACCTCATCTTTAATGAAATGGTTCCAGTTAAAAAATAAAAAATAAAAAATAAAAAATAAAAATAAAAAATAAAATAAAATCCGAGAGCCTAACCCTCTCCTAGAGAGGCAGGAGCCCAATACGTTTGTGTTCCTCTCTTGGGTTGGTGGTGGGGGATTGATCTTTGAACTTTGTGCCGTGCCTCTTCTGCTAACCTTCAATTTCATAAACACGCTCTCTCCTCCTCTCTCTCTCTCTTCATGGCCAATTTCTTTTGGCTGAATGCCCAATAACGACAGAGAAAAAGGAAGTTGTGGCCCCCAACAATCACACCCTTCACATGCCATCTCTCTCTACAGCGGCCCTCCGCTTCAACAATGGCTGCCTGCAAGTGCTGGGGCAGTTCTGGCTTGGGGAGGCGCCACCCTGTGAGAGAGTGGGTGGATATGGTAAAAGCAACCATCTTTTTTTTCAAAGAATTTGACAACTCTTCCTTTAGAAATTTTTGTTTATTGGGTGTATTTTGTCTGGCATGCCGGCATATAGAAATGTGAGCTTGACAATAAATATATTTTTTAAATATAATCTGATCTCAATTTTTAAAATATATGTAATCTTTAACATGGAGATCATGAATATGAATAAATAAATAATTTTTAAAAAATAAAAATAATAATTATATTATGAAAACATTTGGACGGTTAATTTCAATTGTTTTTAGATGGACCATCTATTTGCATCCATCTTAAAAATGGATGCTTTATACCTCTCGACCGCATATTGTAGAAATACGGTCCAGCCTGCTTGAAACAATTGTTCTTTTCTATTTGGGGGTAGCGTTCGTTCACCTTTGGAGTGTCTTGAACCCACTAGAGGAATATAGAATGTTCTAAACAGTCTCATAAAAACTGGCAAGCTTGCTCAAGACTGATAGGTGAGTTGTTTGGGTATAAGAATTCCGTTTCACTTGGTTCCCCATGGTTAAGTTTGGAGATGGGTTAGGGTCAAGGTCAGGGCCAGGGCTCCAATTGGGCCCTTATCCCCATAGAACTGCTCCTGGTTGTCCATGTTGAAAACAAATTAAAAAAAATAAACGGGTTGGCACTAGCCCTAACCTTAGCCCTGGAGCCACAATTCATGGCCAAGGCCCTACCTTTTAAGGCCGGGCTACCGGCCCATTGCCAGCTCTACTTATGTTATTTTTGGTTTTAAATTTTTTTATTTTTCAATAATTGAAACTTTTGGACTTGGTAGTTTTAAATCTATTTAGAACATGTGGGTGTCTGATTCGACCCACTTATTTGATTTTTAAAACCATCCGTTGGATTGTCTTTTGTAAAAACATTGATTGTCATAATAAAATTGTGGAATGGGACTCTACTTCTTTTCCATATGGAGTTTTATCTCATTTTACACCTTTCACTTTGTTCTAGGTGCATCTGCTGTTCATTGTAAAACCACGCTAGGTTGAGATCAAATGTAGCACCAAAAACTAGTCAGTCACCATGAGATCATTATTCGCCACTATTCAGATGGCGTTGATTGTAATGGTGTTCATAATAATATATTATTGCTCTCTTAGGAATGGAGGTGTGTCTAAGCGATAGGGGAAATATGGTCTTTTGTGATGCTGCCCTTTCGGATGAGGTGACGGCATATCATGCTGAATGGGCTGCTTTACTTCAAGGGCTTATCATATGGAAGGACAAGAGTTTGGCAAGTTTGTTGGTAATAGAAGGAGATTCTTCCAATGTAATCAATTGGTGTAGTGGAAGTACCATACCTCCTTGACGACTTAGATCTTTTTGGTTGCAAGTTATGGATTTGTCATTGAATGATGCTGTATCTTTTAGCCATGTCTATAGAGAGGCCCACGCTATTTCAGATGATCTTGTAAGAAAATGAGTTTTATTTGATGTTTTAGTTATTTCCCAGCTGCTCTTTTGAAATGTATCTTGGGCTATGTAAGATCTTTTCGATTTAATAATATTAAGTACTCTTGTCAAAAAAAAATGGAGGTGGGCAACAATTGGTTCGTGGGGTGGATGCGTCAACAAACATCCCTCCCTCCATGCCCACTGTTAAATTTAAATTTTGTAAAATCTTTGTTTTATAATTTTTTCTTGTGTGTCCTATTATGTAGTACATATATATATAATTTCATCTTAATCCGATTTATAAAAAAATAATCAAAATTCAACTCGTAACATGTATTTTTAACTATCTGATCAAGATCAGATGATTAGAAGGATAACTTAAATTACTATTCATTTAATATTTAAATTTATTGTTAGCTTTTCCATTATATATATATATATATATATATAAAAGTGAGGTTTGTATAAGTTTGCCTCCTTATATTGTAGAAATATGGCGCGCCTATAAAATTTACTTATTGATAATCCTTTCCATGTCAAAAACCTTATGATGGTTAGAAAACACTTTTTCATCCTCAATTATAAAATTTAAAATTTCAAAAATTGAATAGATAGAACAAATAAAAAACACTTGAAAATCTTGAAAATAGACGCTCCAAATAACTTGTTACAAGATGTACTATTTTTTGGACATGGGCTTCTTTTTTTTTCTTCATGTCCATTTATCTCGATATCGAGATGATTACTTGGAGGGTTCTGCAACGCTTGAACACTCTCCTTTGTAGAATTTTTTAGGTACACCTTACTTTAACAGTATAAGGTTACAACTTTATATATATATATATATATATATATATAGGGAAATGATATCCTACAACTGTTGTATAGTAATATGATGCAACAACCTTAAAAAACCATCTTATGGCCATTTGTTTGATCCAAATTTTAAAATATACACTCTTTTCATTCGAATAAACAATCACAAAAAAAAGAAAAAATTGAAAACACAATCTAGAATGTATTATTTTAACCCAATTAACATAAGCTGTTCATTTTGGTGAGATGCTTAGATATAGACCTTAAAAGGAATTTTTCATTTCCAATTTTTTTGGATGACTCTATTATCATTAGATGAACAATGTTAAAAAATAAAAAAATGATTTTGAGTTTATAAAAGCTAAGATCTTGAAATCTCAAAATGAATGGTTGAGATTTGTTTTGGAGGGAACTCATTTTGACCATATCTAGGGTTCAAATTGAACTGTTTTTTTTGGGGGGAATTGATTATTGAGATGAAGAGAGTGTGTGTGCAAAATTTGGGGTCATACAAATACCACAAACATGGTTTTCTATAAGTGTTGTTGCATTATATTACGATACAACTGTTGCATTGGATCATTGCTCACACACACACACACACACACATATATATATATATATATGTGTGTGTGTGTGTGTGTGTGAGAAAAAATGGGATTAGCTCACTAGTGAACATATGAGCCCAACGTCCCAGATTGAATCTAGACCGATCTGACGATCACGGATGTCCGGTAGTATTTGAATTTTATTTATTTTCTACATATCCAAATCACTTGGAATTTTAATTTATGTTCTTCCATCAAGGCGCACCTAATAAAAATATAAAACAAATTATCTGTAAAAAACAAAATGACCAAAATACCCCCAAAAAATTTTCAAGGGTATTTTGGTTAATTTATTTCATGTAAAATGTTTTTTTGATATTTTATAAGATTCATATATTTTTTATGAACACACGCCTAAAATTTTAAACTATTGGGATTTGTAGAAAAAAAGTCTAAAATTCAAACACTACCGGACATCTATGATCGTTAGATCGGTTCAGATTCAATCAGGAACGTTATATGTTCATATGAGCTAGTGGGCTCATCTCATCTTTTCCCTATATATATATATATATATATATATATATATATATATATATATATATATATATATATATATATATATATATATATATATAGTGGGCAGTGATTTCATGCAACGGTTCTATCATATTATAATGCAACAATCTTTAAAAATCATATTATGACCATTTGTGTGAATAAAAAATTGAACTATACACTCTTTTCATTCTAATGAATAATCACAAAAAGGAAAAATTTGAAAACATAACCTAAAATATTTTTAAGTCCAATTAACATAGGCCGTCCATATTGATAAAATGCTCAAATCTAGGCCTTAGAGGGATATTTTCTTTTCCAATTTTTTTTAGATGGCTTTATTATCATTATATGAAGAATGTTAAAAAAGAAAAAAAAATTTATTTTTGAGTTTTTAGAGGTTAAGATCTTGAAATTCACCAAATCAATTATCTACATTCGTTGTTGGAGGGGACTCATTTTAACCATATCTAGAGTTCAAATTGAACTTTTTTTCGTTTGGATTGATTATTGAGATGAAGAGTGTGTGTGCAAAACTTTGGGTCATACAAATACCACAAACATGGTTTTCTAGAAGTGTGGTTGCATTATACTATAATACAATTGTTACATGAAATCATTGCCCTTATATAAACCTTACAATGGTTGGCCAGCTATAATGAATAATAATATAGGTGGAATGGGAGCTGTCAGATCTTCATCATGTGGTTCAGAATGCATATCACTATATGAATATTAATATTTTTTTTAAAAATCGGATCATAATGAAATTTTATACGTACGTACTAAAATAGGGTGCACAATTTAAAAAAATATAAACAATATTTCTCAAATTATAAAATAACTGAAATACTCCTGAAAAATGAAAGGATAATTTGGATTTTTTTTTATAAATTAAAATATAGAAAAAATATTTAGGCACATATTCTTAAAAAATAAGAGAAGATAATAAAAATATCAAAAAAATAATTTGTAAGAAATAAATTAACCAAAATACCCCTGAAACATTTTGAGGGTATTTTGGTCAATTTATTTTTTCTAAATTAATTTTTAAATATTTTTATTAAGTGTACCTTGATGGGAAGAACACACACCTAAAATTTGAAGTTATTTGGATTCATATAAAAAATATTAAAATTCAAATACAATATAAGGTTATGACCGTCAAATCGGCCCAACTTCAATCTAGGCTGTTAGGCTCATATGCTCATATAAGCTAGTGGGTTAATCATATTTCCAATGTGAAATATGATAGTTTGGGTGTGTCACAAAGTTTAAAAAAAATTCTCTTGAAGTTTCAGTTAGGTCAATGGAATAAATGCAGCCATCTAATTTCACATCCAATGAGGAAGATTAATTGTAACCGCATTGTACCAAAGATAAATGATTTCATTGTATACTTTTCCTATATATATATATAGGGAGTGGATTCTGTCAGCCTACGGGCTAACTGCTACAGTGTCAACCGATGCCCCAGATTCAATCTAGGCTGATCTGGCGATTACAATCTTATTTCATATTTCAATTTCCATTTTTTTCTACAAATCCAAATAACAAAATTTTTCGCGTTCATTATTCTCATCAAGGCTCACCTAATAAAAATATAAAAAAATAATAATTCACAAAATATATATTGATCAAAATACCCCTGAATATACATTTAGGGGGTAATTTGGTAATTTATATTTTGTGAATTATTATTTTATATTTTATTAGATTCGTCTATTTTTTTAATAATAGATGCTATAATTTTTAAATGATTTGGATTTGCAGAAAAAAATAAAAATTCAAACACAAAATGATGTCGTGACCTTCAGATTGGCCCAGATTCAATTTAGAGCCATTCGATGACACTGTAGCTATTAGCGTTTGGGCTGACAGGATCTTTTCTCATATATATATATGGAAGATGCTACTGTAAGCCGGTGGGCTTACAGGTAAAAATACTCCCAATGGCCCAGAATGAATATGGGCCGATCTAACGGTCACGACCTCATTTCGTATTAGAATTTTAATCTTTTTTCTATAAATACAAATAACTTGAAATTTTAGTCGTGCTTTTTTCTCATCAAGATGCACCTAATAAAAATATCCAAAAAACTAATTCATGAAAAAACAATTCATCAAAATACCCTCGAAACATTTTAGGGGTATTTTGGTTAATTTATTTCATGTAAATTATTTTTTTTATTTTTTTATTAGATTATCCTATTTTTTAAGCATATACGCCTAAAATTTTAAGTTATTTGGATTTGTAGAAAAAAATTAAAATTTAAATACGAAATAAGGTCATGCCCGTCAAATCAGCCCACATGCAATCTAGGCCGTTGGGCGTATTTTTACCTGTAAGTCCACCGGCTTACAGAATCATTTTTCATACCAACACCTATAGGCAAAAATGAACAGTGATTTCATCTACCCTCATCACCGTCCAAACTTCATTACACGGTCATAGTTGTCTGGTAGTGTTTCAATTTTCATTGTTTTTCTACAAGTCCAAATTAATTTAAATTTGGAGCGTATGTACAACTTAGTGAGGTGCACCTAAGAAAAATATAAAAATAATAATTAGTAATATAAATTGACCAAAATACCCCAATAAATTTTCGAGGGTAATTTGATCAATTTTTATTATACGAATTATTTTTTTCATATTTTTATTAGGTGCGCCTCACTAAGATGTACACACGTTTTCGCCTATATGCATTTTGTAGTATCTTCCGTTTTATATATATATATATATATATATGAAAAAATATGGGGTTTGCCCACTAGCTCATATGAGTGTATGAGCCCAACAGCCCAGATTGAATCTGGACATATCTGACGATCACGGATGTCCAATAGTACTTGAATTTTTTTTTTTTCTACAAATCCAAGTTACTTAAAATTTTAGGTGTGTGTTCTTTTCATCAAGTTGCACCTAATAAAAATATAAAAATAATTATATGTGAAGAGAAAATGATCAAAATACCCCCCAAATATTTTAAAGGCTATTTTAATCAATTTATTTCATGTAAAATATTTTTTTGATTTTTTTTAAAGATTCATCTCTTTTTTATGAACACACGACTAAAATTTCAAGTGATTTAGATTTGTATAAAATAAACTAAAATTCAACCACTACCAAACATTCGTGATCGTCAGATCAGCCCAGATTCAATCTGGATAGTTGGGCTTATATGTTCATAGGAGCTAGTAGCCTAACCCTAGTATATGGAAGGTTTGTGTGTGTGTATGTGTGTGTGTGTGTGTGTGTGTGTGTGTGTGTGTGTGTGTGTGTGTGTGTGTGTGTATATATATATATATATATATATATATATATATATATATATATATATATATATATATATATATATATATACACTTCGATCTGCGCCGATCTCCGGGATGAGATCTGGTCAAATCTTAGTAAAAACTGAGTTATTTTCTAAAAGGTAGAGAAAGTAGAGTCGTTTGAATTATGGGCTCAGAAAAATCCCAAATCTATACAGATTTAGTCTTTTTCTGAGTCCATTGGCAGCGCCAGCTCCAAATCCGTATTTTAAATTAAAAACACTTCTAAATTTAATTAAATCTAATGATGAATTAATTTTCAGAAACAATAAAATAAATCAAAACAATAAATAAGCAAAAACAAACTAAATTAAGCAAAAAATATATTTACGCTCGAATCTGTGCCGATCTCTATGGTGAGATCTGCTCAAATCTTAACAAAAACTGTATTATTTTTTAAAAGGTAGAGAAAGTGGGGTTGCTTGAATTATGGACTCAGAAAATCCCAGATTTATACAGATCCGATCTTTTTCTGAGTCCACTAGCAGCGCCAGCTCCAAATCTGTATTTTGACAAAAAAAGCGCTTCTAAATTTAATTAAATCTAATTATGAGTTAATTCCCAAAAAAAAATAAAATAAAACAGATAATTAAATGAATAAAAGCAAATTAAATTAAGCAAAGAAAGATATACTTACCTCTAGGGACCCGAAACCCGGAGTTTCAAGCTTGGGTCAGGCTGCACTTCCAATTTACACGACCATATCCTTTTTTGGATGCCTTTACTTGTTGGAATTGGAATATCTAAGGTTTTTTTTACCTAGATCTAGGGTTCCTAAAGCAAGGGGAAAGGCTGAGAATTTTAGGTAGGGTCTACTTAGGCTTTTCTTGGGATTGCAGGAGAATTTATTTAGTTTTCTAAAGGTTTTGGTATCTCCAGAGATTGAATATGGCTTCTGAGATTTTCTCTAATTTTTTGGGATATTTGGGGATTTTTCCCAAATTTTTAGAAATTTTCTAAAGGTTTTCCTATTTTTGGTAGTTTTGAGCTATTTTTCTAATTTCGAGAATTTCTAAAGGATTTTTTTGTAGTTTCTAGCCTTTTTTTACTCTTGGGTTATGGAGGGAGTAGTTATAGAACTCCATTGGTGATTTTTCCTAATTGTTTTGAAGTTTTTACGGATTTATTTGGATTTATCTTGAAGTTTCAGCCTTATCTAATTAAAAAAAATGTGTTTACTGCATCATCATATGCGTTGATTGCATCATCAGCCCACAGGGACCAAATTATTATTTGTTATATCTTTTTATACGTAGGTCCGATTCAGACGATTATTGGACCGTTGGAAAGATCTTGAGCTTTACTTCAATTTGGAATAGGATTTGGGTAATTTTGGGTTAATTAAATTGGGTCTAGGTTTCCGATGGTCTACTAGGGTTTGTGTGGTCCTTTAAGACCAGAATTGAGGTTTTTAGGAGCTCCCTTAGCCAGAATTTTGAGGGGGTGTCTACAGTTGCCCCTCTTTGACATTCACCTGGGGCACCAGGAGCAAAGAAGTAGACACTTGAGACACGGTGGGAAGGAAAACATTTTTTGAGGGATCATTCTTTTGAATGACCAGTACCCTTTGGGTAGGCAGTACACTGATGGATGTTTTTGATTTGTATGAAATCAAACTGGCACTGTTATCTTTGAGTCAATGTGATTGAGAGGTCTTCGACAATCGAGATCCGAAGTGACAGTCAACAGGAACCGTGCTATCTTTGAGCCAGTGACACTCCTTGTTGTAGTCACTCCAATACTACTTGAGAAACTATCAATGTAGTCATCTTTGACTTTAGACCTTTCTCTCAGGGTCTAATTCTCCAATCGATTAGGATTTTGATTTAGAAGAAATGATGAGATGATGAATTTCTAGTTACTTGAACTTCTTGTTCGCCTATGATTCTGATTATTGGGGTCCACAAGTTCAGACTTTTTGGTATGGGAACCTATGGGTTGATCTCTATTTTCCTAAGGGTTTGCAAGCATAGCAATCCAGGATTTGGTGGCGGCAGACGCATCATATCCAAGCCTCCATGAAACTCCTTTGTTTTTTACTGATTCCTTCATTTGCTTTTTGACGTCATTCTCACTTGAGAAGAGAAAACTTTCTGAAGATTTTGGAAACGAGACGAAAAGATAGAGAAGTCTTATTTTTCTTCTTCTTCTTCTTCTTTTGCTTTCTGTTCAATTTTTACTTGGATTGATTCCTTCCTTTGCTTTCTGACGCCATTTTGAATTGAGAAGAGAAAACTTTCTAGAGATTTAGGAGAAGAGACGAAAAGATAGAGAAGTTCTATTTTTCTACCCCCCTGGATCCCTTTCGGGTGTTCAGCTCAGTAGCCTTTTTTCCAACCCTCGGGGTTCCTTTCGGATTTTCAGCCAGGCGGATTTCTTTTTCTTTTCTTTTTTTTTTTTCTTCTATTTTTTTTCTCTGCCACAAGGGTCCCTTTCGGGTGTTCAGCCTAGTGGCCTTTTTTCCAACATTCGAGATTCTTTCAATTTTCATCTTGGCAGATTTTTCTTTTTTCTTTTCTTTTAAAGAAGAAGAAGAAGATGATGATGATGATGAAGAAAGAAGAGGAGAAGAGTCGGTGGCGTTTTTTTTTTTTCTTCTTCTTGTGGCACTTTGTCTTAAAAAACATATAAGAACTCAATCATCATTCAATCTTCCAAATGGCAGGAGGTTCTAGTCATGGTTATCCTTAGATTTTCCTTGCTTCTAGTTGGTATATGATACTTCCTTGACAAAGGTTGTTGAATTTTTATGGTGTCTTTTCTCCTTGGATTGCTTCACTCGAGCCTTGATCTTCAGACTCAGAGTCACTCTCAGCTTCCTAGTCCTTCAATCTCTTGTTGGGGTTAGCTAAGCTCATCTTTTTTCCCTTTTTTTTTTTTTTTTAACTCTTTAGGTTGTCAATACCACTTAGTAGACTGCCTAAGCAGAGCATGGATGCCCCACTTAGCTTATGTGAAAGGGAGGAGCAAGTGATCATCCCACGCCTTTTCGGTAATCTTTTTCAGTTGCAACTTCATGTTGCTCTTGAGGAGTATATCGCTTCAAGGAGTTTTGGGAGTCGTCAGATAAGGTGTGGGCCTCACCGATTGCCCCTGCTTTATTTTTATCATCAAGTGAAGGTACCCTTATCAAGTGGTTTGGCATGGCTGCTCTTGTAGGGCCTTCTCCATTTGATGAGACAATCAATATCTTGGATGAAACCACCTCTACAGTATTTTCATCAGATGGGGCGGTCCCTATCAGATTGGTGGATAGGTCTGCTTTGTTGGATCTTCTTCTTTTCTTTGAATGTGGGGTGTCCCAAGTAGTGGAATCATGCATCTACCCCTATTATTTTCTTTGGATCCTTTGTCTTTAGGGAATAGTATGATTTTATCTTTAATGTCTGGTTCTTCATCCCATATAAGCGGGTTATTCAAAAAATCCTGTGAAAGTGGCCTAGGTGATCCCCTTAGAATTTCTAGGGGTTTGATTTCTCTTAACTCTGGTAGAGGTATTGAATTGAGTAGCATGGAAGGAGCATGTATGAAATCCCCATAAACTTGACATTTAGGACACATGTTCACATATTTCCAATAGTCTTCGGTCATAGTAGTCCAATAGGATCGTTGTCTTCTGACTTTATGAGCTATGAGTATTGTCTCTGTGTGTCCTCTTTTGTTGTGTAGTTCTTTGAGTACCGTGTTGACCTCTGGTTGGTCAATACACCTTAGGAGGATTCCTTCAAAGGATTTCTTGTAGAGGATGTCGTCTTCGATCAAGCTGTTGATTAAGAGACTTCTTAAGGCGTCCCTGTCTCTATTTGAGGCTCCTTCGGGATACGTTCCATCTTTGAGTAAGACTGATACATCATGATACCAGGGCTTAGCTTTGACTATCTAGTTGGCCCCGAGGATGAACACTTCTTCTTCCCTCTCTAATTCTTGATCTTTTTCTTCCGACTCCATCTTGGGAGGAGAAAGATTACTCTTGTGTCTAATGTAGAATGGTTGGATACTGATTTGGGGAGGAATGTTCACCATTGATGTGAGAGTGGCCAAGATATCGGCGAACCAGTTGTTTTCTCGAGTCACTTGTTGAAAGGTTACTCTTTTGAAGCAGTTTGATAACTTTGCAACTGAGTCTTGGTAGAGTTGGAGCTTTTTGTCGCTAACCTTCCATTCACTGTTGAGTTTATTTATTGCAAGCAAAGAGTCACCCACAACCCTCAATTGTTCAATTTGGAGTTCACGGGCATTCTCGAGACTAGTTATTAAGGATTCATATTCTGCAATGTTGCTTGTACAAGGAAAATTGAGCCTTATAACAGTAGGAAACATTATTTTCTCTAGAGAGCATAGGATGACTCCGACACCAATGTCGAATTTATTCCTATCCCCATCAAAGTATAACTCCCAAGTGGGATCCTCAATAATAAAGAGGTCCTCATCAGGGAAATCCGTTTTGATGAGGGCACGATCAGGTAAGGCATGCTTAGCTAAATGATCGGCAATTGCTTGTTCCTTGACTGATTTTTGAGTAATATATTCGATATCAAATTCACTTAGGAGCATTCTCCATTTGGCTAATCGTTCGTTTAGAACATGTCTTTCTAGCAGGTACTTGAGTGGATCCATCTTGGATATCAGCTTGATGGTATGAGAAAGTACATAATGCCTTAACTTTTGAGTTGCCCACACTAAGGTTAGACAATGTTTTTCCACATCCGAGTATCATATTTCATAGTCAACCATTGTCTTACTGATGTAGTATATGGTCTTCTCTTTTCCTTGGTCACTAAATTGCCCTAACATCGCCCCCATTGTCTTATCTGTCACAGTAAGGTAAAGGAACATATGTTTGTTGGGATCAGGTGGACTCAAGTTCGGTGGGTTAGAAAGGTACTCCCTTATTTAGTCAAAGGATTTTTGACATGTTTCATCCCAGATAAACGGGGTGTCCGTCTTTAACAGATGATTGAATTGACCACATTTTTGAGGATTCAGCTTTAATTGGTGCTCTCGAAGTCAGTCAAATACTCTTTTCAAATTGGGAACGTGGGCATCCCGAGTTTTGGATTTGACGAGGATGTCATCCTCATAATCGTCCATAATGTCATACATCAAGTCATGAAATATAATAGTCATGACCCTCTGGTAGGTTGCCCCAGCATCTTTAAGATCGAAAGGCATGACTCTATAGCAGTATGTCCCCCATTGGGTGATTGTAGCCAAAGAAGCCGTCCATGAAGGACAACATCTGGTGTCCAGCAGTGTTGTCAACTAGGGCATCTATATTTGGAAGAGGAAAGTCATCCTCAGGACATGTTCAGGTCCCTATAGTCGATTCAAATTCTGATTCTCTCATCTTTTTGAGGTACTACTAAGATATTGGCTAACCAATCTGAATAATCCACAGGTAAGTTTGTCAATCTCTTCTTTTATCTTCAACTCCAAGTGAGGCTTTTGTCGACGTAGTTTCTGTTTGATGGCTCTTGCCCCTTCATGGAGTACAAGATGGTGTTGTACCAATTCGGGATTTAAGCCAGGCATATCTTCATAGGACCATGCAAACATGTCAATGTATTATTTTAAGAGGGAGATCTTTCTCAGTTCCTAAATTAATGTCTAAGGTCTCATCGACAATAGCAGTAAGGCTACTATCGAATCTTGTCTTAAACTGCTCAATTTGGAACATGAGTTCCTCAATGGGAGGTTCTTCATCTACCTCGAAGTTTTCATCAGCAGGTAAGTCGTCATTTGTTTCATTTTCATTTTCTTCCTTGACTTCGTTTAAGTTTTCACTGGATTTGTCATGGGTCTTGACTACATTTTCTACAATCAGAAAGGTAATGGTGTTAGAGAGGCTTCGCCCAGAATACCTATTTTTTGGCATAGGGACTTGAAAGTGTCGTTGTATCCCTTTGACGGATTCAATAGATCAGGGAGTAATGCTCCAATTTTTAGTAATTGCCCCAGTTTGCTTGGGAGCCGAGGAGGTGGTAGCCACAATATGGGCTGCAAGTGTAAGCCGAGAAAGTTGCAATTCTAACAGCTCTTTTTCTAAAGGAATTATGATTTTTGGTTTTGGAAGAGATTCGGTCTTTCGGTGGTCAAGACCTTAAATTCCTCCAAGAATAAAACCTGGAGGCAGAGAAGATTTGAGTTTGCATTGAAACTTAGACAGTATGTAACCCAACCCTCTTTGATTGTCGGTGTCTACTTTAGCATGAGGGGAATGAGTAATTGCGTCAGCAACACCTTGTCCATTTTTTTCAAGGCCAAAGCCGGGGCAATACCCCTAAGCCATTAACATATTCTATGTTGTGGATGAACCGAAATCATAATGACTGTAACAAATTTTCAATTTCTCAAACATTTCATGTGTTTTACAAATCATAGCACAATTTTCCTTATACGTTAGAAGTGGGATCTCTTGGATTTTCAAGTTTTCATAGAGTTTCTCTTTTATTGCTTTGATTGCATCTAAATATACGTGAGCCACTCCTTCAACAGTTGGGAACTTCAGGTATTGGTGCAAAGTGGAGGCCACGACAAGATTTTCATGTAGCCATGGCTTGCCAATGAGTAGATTGAAAGAAAGTTCAATGTCAATAACATAAAACCTCACTATTTAGACCATCGGGCCAATCTTAAGAGTGAGAGGGATGATCCCTAAGGTTTTTCTTTGAGCCCTATCATAGGTTGCAATTGAGATGTTTGAGACCTCAAGGTCTGTTTGTGATAACCATACTCGTAGAATAGTTTTCAAGGGTCAGATGTTAAGAGATGCCCTATTGTCAACCATCACCTTCCTGATTTTATAACCGCTCATGAAAACAATGATATAAAGTGGATGGGTGTGAAAACGATCGAACCCCAGAGGTATGTCATCATGAGTAAATGTAATGGGGGTTGGTGCCTTTAAAAGATTGATCATGTTGCTTAGCTCTTTGGGTATAGTATGGGCAGTAAAATCAGTATTTGAGTCATCACGAACTCTAGACATGACTAGAAAAATATGCAATAAAAAATCTTCTCTTTTTTTTTTTTTTTCTTATCTTTTTTTTTTTTTTTAGCTATCTAATAAAAAAAAACAAGATAAAGATGCGTCTAAAAGAAAAATATTTTTTTAAAAAAAAGAGGATAATGTCAGAAAAATTATAAGCTATGCAGATAAGGTTTAACAACAAAATATAAGATAAAAAAATGAGATCTATTTCTAATCTAAATAGATAAAGTAGAGAATGCCTAGATCTATCCTTTTTTTTTCTTTCTTTTTTTATTTTAAAAAAAATTATTTTATCAAAACAGATAAAGATTATTTTTTTTATTTTTTTTGGAAAGAGATAAAGATGCTTCTAAAATATGTATTCTAAAAAAAATAAAGATGCACTTAAATAAGATAAAATATGATCTAAAGAAGATAAAATATGATCTAAAGATGATAAGTAAAAATAAAAGAAGATATGAAAAATATGATAAAGATGATATCAAGATGAATCTAAAGATGTTCTAGATGATAAAGATGATCTAAAAGATTATCTAAAAAGATGATCAAGATGAGATCTAAAAGAAGATTATCTAAAAAAGATAATGATGGCTTAAAGAATGATTTAAATATGATCTAAAAGATAGATCTAAAGATGATTTAAAAGATTGACCTAAAAGATGATATAAAGATAAAGATGATCTTAAGCTAAATATGATCAAGATGGTTATAAAAGAAGATCTAAATAATAATAATAATGATTGATATAAAAGATGAATCTAAACGAATATACCTAAAAGATCCAAAAGATCATAAAGATTTAGAGAAAAAAGATCCTAATTTTTTTATGGAGGGAGAAAAAATAAGATCTAGAAAGAAAAAAATTGAATATAATAAAAAAGAAATCTTTTCAAATCTACCTTGTTTTTCTTCTTTTTATTTTTTTATACTTTTTATTTTTATTTTTTTGGAAAAATAAATATAAGAAAAAAAATAAGTTTTTGAAGTCTAAAATATGGATCTGAAGCTCAAGATGCCCCACGGTGGGCGCCAAATTGTTTACACTTTGGATGTCTTTGCTTGCTGGAATTGGTAGATCTAAGGTTCTTTTGACCTAGATCTAGGGTTCCTGAGGTAGAGGGAAAAGCTGAGGATTTTAGGTAGGGTTTACCTAAGCTTTTCTTGGGGATTGGAGGAGAATTTTTTTAATTTTCCAAAGATTTTGGGATATCCAGAGGTTAAATATGGCTTTTGAGATTTTCTTTAATTTTTTTGGATTTCTTAAATTTTTAGGAATTTTCTAAGGGTTTTCCTATTTTTGGTATTTTCTTCGGGCTTTTTCTAATTTTGAAAATTTCTAAGGGATTTCTTTGTGGTTTCTTCTCTTTATTGTGGTTTCTGGTCTTTTCCTTTTGGGTTATGAAGGGGGTATTTATAGAACTCCGTTGGTGATTTTTTATAAATTTTTTGGAGTTTTTTCAGATTTTTTTGGATTTATCTTAAAGTTTTAGTCTAATCTAATTGTCATTTGTTTTATCGTCTTATCCATAGGTCCGATTCAGGCGATTGTTGGACCGTTGGAAAACTCTTGAGCTCTACTTCAAGTTGGAATAGAATTTCAGTAGTTTTGGGTTAATTAAATTAGGTCTATATTCCCTATAGTCTACTAGGGTTTATGTGGTTTTTTAGGACCAAAATCGAGGTCTTTAGGAGTTCCCTTAGCCCGAATTTCGTGGGGGTGTCTAAAATATATATAGAAAAAATCTTGGGTGAGGCCACTAGCTCAACGAAAAAAATGAGACATATATATATATATATATATATGAAAAATTCTTTCCAACGCCTATAGGTAAAAATGAATAGTGATTTCGCCTACTTTCATCACCGTCCAAATTTCATCGTGCGGTTACGATTGTCCGGTAGTATTTTATTTTTCATTGTTTTTTTACAAATCAGAATGATTTGAAATTTGAAAGGTAAGTATATCTTACTGAGATGCATCTAATAAAAATATAAAACAAAATTATCTCAGAAAAATAAATTGACCAAAATACCCTCAAAATGTTTTGAGGTATTTTGGTCAATTTTTTCCATGCAAAATATTGTTCTTATAATTTTCGAAGATTCCCCTATTTTTGATGAATACAGGCTTCTAATTTTAGATCATTATGATTTATAAAAAAAAAATGAAAAATAAAACACTACCAGACAATCGTGACTGCGTAATGAACTTTGGACGGTGATGGGGGTAAGCGAAATCACTGTTCATTTTCGCCTATAGGCGTTGCGTAGTGTTTTCATATATATATATATATATATAAGAAAAAGCTGAGATTAGCCCACTAGTTCATATGAACATATGAGCCCAATGGCCCAGATTGAATCTGGGCCGATCTAACGGTCACGACCTCATTTCGTGTTTGAAATTAAATTTTTTTTTCTATAAATCTAAATCACTTGAAATTTTAGACTCTCATCAAGGCACACTTAATAAAAATATAAAAACATTTATTCATAAACAAAATAACCAAAATACCCCTAAAATATTTCAGGGGTATTTTGGTCAATTTATTTCATGTAAAATATTTTTTTGATATTTTTTTAAGATTCAACTATTTTTTATGAAAACACTCTTAAATTTTTCAAGTAATTTAGATTTGTAGAAAAATAATTAAAATTCAAACGTTATCAGATATTCGTGATCGTCAGATCGGCCCAGATTCAATCTGGACCGTTAGGCTCATATGTAATACGAGTTAGTGGGCTAATCCCAGTTTTTTTCATATATATATATATATAAGATGCTAAGGTATAACCTATTTTTCAGTAAGGACAGAACATCGTAGAACCATGGTTTTGCCTTAATTAGCGCATCTGAAGCCACATGAGATACTTCCCCACTATTCTCATTTTTTTGCTTTATTTCTTCTTTGATCGGCCAAGATTCAATATGTGCTATTGGGCTTATATTATTCCTTGAGCTAGTGGGCTTACCCAAGCATTTTCTTATATATATATATATATATATATATATATATATATATATATATATATATATATATATATATATATATATATATATATATATATGATTTGTTAAGCTATACCACTTGGTGGTGTATATCTTTAAAGTGCTCAACATTTTTTAACACTTAATTATCTTTATCCTATAGTGTTGTTTCAGGGTATTTTAAGTAATTTGTCAAAGGTAAAGTAAAAATTCCTGAGAGAAACAAAAACATTTATTAACAATTTTTAACATTATTCATCTAATGATAATAAAGCCATCTAAAGGAATTGTAAAGGAAAGAAATCCTTCTAACACCTAGATCTAAGTATTTTATCAAAATTGATAGCCTATGTTAATTGGGCCAAAAATAATAATTTATAGGTTGTGTTTTCAAATTCTACTTTTTGTGATATTTTATTGGAATGAAAATAGCGTATATTTAAAAATTTGAGTCAAACAAATGGACCTAACAAAGATTTTGAAGATTGTTTTATTATATTACTGCACAATTGTTGCATGAAATCACTCTAAAAATTGTTTAGTGTATGTATATATATATATATATATATATATATATATATATATATATATATATATAGGACAAGTCTTCCCAACTCCTATAGGTGAAAATGAATAGCGATTTCGCCTACCCTCATCACCGTCCAAATTTCATCGTACGGTCATAATTGTCCGATAGTGTTTTATTTTTTTAATTTTTATTACAAATCAGAATGACTTGAAATTTAGAGGGTATGTACATCTTACTGAGGCACTTCTAATAAAAATATAAAAAAAATTATTCGTAAAAATAATTGACCAAAATACCCCCAAAATGTTTTGGGGGTAAGCGAAATTACTATTCATTTTCGCCTATAGGCATTGCGTAGTATTTTTCATATATATATATATATATATATATATATATATATATATATGGGTGCAGTTTCTATAAGGATGCAACCTTAAACAATCCAATTAAGGCGCACCTTAAACTTTTATCATAACATGTAATTTTGTCATAGAAATTTTTTAGTATTATCTTAAAATCTATTTTCATACCTAATTAGAAAATTTTAAATTCCAAAAATGGGTAAAATCAATTAGATCTATAAATATATGAAAATCTTGAAAATGGACGGTCTAGACAATGTGTTGCAAGATGCATTATTTATGGGACTCAAAAACTTTATTCTTTTCATATTCATACATCTCAATGTCGAGACGTTCAAATATTTTTTTTATATTTTTATAAGATTCACCTATTTTTGATAAACACGCGACTAAAATTCAAGTGATTTGGATTTGTAGAAAAATAAATAAAATTCAAACAATACCCGATATCTGTGATCGTTAGATCGGCCCAGATTCAATCTGGGCTGTTGGGCTCATATGTTCATATGAGCTAGTGGGCTAATCCCAACTTTTTTCTACAGATATATATATATATATATATATATATATATATATATATATATATAGGAAAAGTCTTTCCAATGCCTATAGGTGAAAATGAATAGTGATTTCGTCTAATCTCATCACCGTCCAAAGTTCATTGCACGGTCACGAATGTCTGGTAGTATTTAATTTTTCATTTTTTTTCTACATATTCGAATGATCATAAATTCGGAGCGTGTGTACATCTTAGTGAGGCACACCTAATAAAAATATTTAAAAAAACATTTTGTAAAAAATAATTGACCAAAATACCCTTGAAACGTTTTCGAGGTATTTTGGTCAATAAATTTCATTTAAAATATTTTTTTGATATTTTTCATTGATTCACCTATTTTTTATAAATACATGTTCCAAATTTCAGATCATTTTGATTTTTAGAAAAAAAAATGAAACACTATTGAACAATCGTAACCATGCGATGAACTTTAGACAGTGATGATAGTAAGCGAAATTACTATTCATTTTTGCCTATAGGAGTTTTGTAGTATCTTCCATATATATATATATATCTGGGTGTGGTTTGCATAAGGTTGCATCCCTAAAAAATCCAATTAAGGCACACCTCTAAATTTTATCATAAATATATGGGAAAATATCTCCTTACCCCCCTATTTTTAAGTTTCATTTCTTAATAGACTTAAGGTTTCAAAACACATCTATGACATAGAAATATTAGTTTTTATATTTTCTAACCCCCTAGAATAATTTTTACCCACTTTATACCTATTTTTTAGCCCAAATAAATTTAGGAAAGACATATCATTTCTAAATGTCATCCTTTCTCTCTCTGCCCCAAACTTCTCTCTCTTCCTCTCTCTCCCGTGAGTCTCCCTAAAGATATCATCCTTTCTCTCTTCCCCAAACTTCTCTCTCTTTTGCTCTCCCGTAGCTGCCCCCGCTCAAGCATTGGCCATGGTCGGTTCTGGTGGTGTGCATCCGCTCGAGCAGTGGCCATGGTCGGTTCCGGTGGTGTGCAGTGTATACCATGAGGCATGCACTCATTTCCCCTAAGGAGGACAACACTCTAGTTCAGAGTTTGAGGAATTGAAAGGGTTTATGGATTTGGGTTTTACTTTTGAGGAGAGTGAATGGAGTCCTAGATTGAAATCATCCTCGGCCTCCAGAGGATGGTAAAGACGAAGAAGAAAGAGAATGAGAAGCCAAAAGAAGCGAATAAAAATATTTCCAGACCATACTTATTAGAGGCATGGTCAGTGAGAAAACCAGAGATCAAGTTGATTCAATGGAAAATGCCTGAATTGAGTCAAGGAATGGATATGAAGGAGCATCTCAAACTTTGGGCCCATAATGTTGTCTCTACAGTAAGATAATGAGAGGGAAAGAAAGGTTTATAACCATTTTTCTGCCCAAAGAAGCTGATCTTTGTTATCTGATCCATGTAGCTCTAAATGTAGTTCTGAAATTATGAAAGTGGGTGATGTCTGCAAATTACAAGAGCATGTAAAGGCCTGCTTTTTTAGCTTCCTCAAGAGAAGAAGAGATTATTTTCCTTGTTGGTTTTTGGGGATTAATGTATGGCGTCCCACTTGATCAGCAGAGAGGTGCAGCTTCATCGCTTGTTTTTGTGTTTGTGGGAAACATAGGGGGTAGAGAGACTGGGGAAATACTGGGAGAGAGAGAGAGAGAGATGGGTTTGGGGAAACAGGGAGGGAGAGAGAGTGTGTGGGAGATACGGGAAGAGAGATAATTGGGGAAAATAGAGAGAGAAAAGGGGTTTGGGGAATATACGTGAAGAGAGAAAAGATGAGATTTAGAAAATGTATGTCTTTCTTGTATTTGTTTGGGTTAAAAGATAGGTTTAAAGTGAGTAAAGTTAGTCTACGGGATAAAAGATATGTTTTGAAATATTAGGTCTATAGAGAAATGAAGCCTAAAAATAGGGGCTATGGAAATATTTTCCCTAAATGTAATTTTGATATAAACATTAACCCTTTTAAAAAATTCACTTCTCCTTGAGAAACCCTTCACCATATATCTAGCAATTCTTTTTAATCAAATTCCAAAATTTATGAAAAAATATTAGTGAGAAGCCAAAAGAGCCAGGCGATTTATCACCTGACAAAGAGAAAACTGTTAAACGCAATTCTTCCAAAGTAACTTCCTTCTCCAGATCAGCATACTGATATGAAGGGAGAGTTTTAAAGCCCACTCTGATAAGCCGAGGCGTAGCTTTCACTTCGTAGTAAAAGCCTTTTGGAAATGATTAATAATAGCATTAGATTTCCCAATGCAGTCATCTAGAGCAACACCATTGATCGACATACCCAAGACATCATTCTATCGATTACAAGTATTTGCAATTGCATGGAAGAATTTAATATTCAAATCACCCTCCTTTAATGTTCGTAAAATCACACTGGAACGATTAACCAGACATGGGCCCGAAAGTGATTTAATCGGTCTAACCGATAAACCAACCGATTCAACAGCTCTATCTGGGCAAGTCCCGAACGATCAAAAAAGTGTTGAAAAAAATAAAAAATATACCAAAAACAAATTTACTAAAATATGAGAACCACATAAAGAATGTGATTAAAAACAAAACACACTCAAATGAAGTTGAAAATTATTGAAAAAAATGGATTTTAAATAATCAGTTTGTACCTAGGGGTATTTTTAAAATTTTTTGAAAAAGATGGGAAAATATAAAAGTGAGTATCATTGACCACAATCTTTTTTAATCTTTATCATAATGTAAATAATATTACAATAGCGTTAAAAAATCGACTTGAGCAACTCTTTTTTTAAAAGAAAATGAAAAAAAATTAAGTTATATACAATATAAACCATTCTTTTTATAAATACATAGTTAATGACATATTGGTTAATAGATCTAATAGGCAACTAAATAGTATATGGTGCATTGATTAGTGGGTTTAATAACAAATTATTTCTTTACAAGAACTTTCAAGTTCGAATCATGTGGGCAAGTAAATGTTTTGAACTTCTTACCAATGTAATGAATTCTTAGAATTATTAAAATGAACCACACCTTTCAAGTTCGATTCATGTGGGTAAGTAAATTTTTTGAACTTCTTACCAATGTAATGAATTCTTAGAATTGTTAAAATGAACCACACCATTATTTAAAAAAAAAAACCCGCTGATGGCAGGATTCGCACCGTGGTTCGTATAAGTATCGTCACCAACGCTAACCAATACGCCATTCTAAAATATTTGATATAAATGTGAAGTAGTATTCTATTTAAATTTTAAGAAAATAGTTGATCACTAAAACCGTCCAAAACTGGCAGGTTTCGATCTAACCGGGCGATTAGCGGTTAGATCGTCCGGTTTTGCGAACACTGCCCTCCTTTAAACATTGAACTCAAGATCTCTACCTCGAGTACACTTCTTCTACCCTTCACAACTCCTGAAGTGAATTTGTAATCTGGCATCTCTTTGCCTTCATTTTCTCAGACAGAACTCCAAAGTTTTGGACAACGATGTCAACCTCTTCCAATTTTCCCCTTGACATGGAACTTTGTATCTTTTTTCCAAGCAATGAACTTACGCTTGCCTTTTAGCAGCTTCTTATGGAGCTGAAAATCTAGAGAACCATAAGATATGGTATTCTCCCAAGTGCTCTTAAGTAAGCCACTAACGTCCTTATCCTCAAGCCAACCTATTTCAAACCTAAAAGGTTTGGGACTCCCGACACCACTTTTAGAAATGAGCATAATCAGGGTATGGTCAGAGGAAAGCCTTGGCAGAGCTTTGACCGAGGCAAGAAGAAAAGAATCTGACCATTCCCCAGAGACTAAGAATTTTTCAATTTTGGACATTGACATATTCGAGGTACTCCCATTAGTCTAAGTGAAGACCATGCCAGAAATTGACAGATCAACTAGAGCATGGGACTCAATAAAGTTGTTAAACAGACGCATGACAGCATTAATAGGACCACCCGATAAACACTTCTTAGGCCATCTGATGAAATTAAAGTCCCCCCCTAAGCAAATCAGATAGTTATAATTGGAAATGAATTATGACATCTTAGTAACAAAACCTTCTTTATCAGTAAAAGACTGTGGCCCATATACATTCATCAGCCTCCAATGAAAACCAGGGGTTGGCCCACAAACCTAACAACCAAAAAATTTTCTTTTTTCAAAGAACGAAAATAAAGCAAAATAGCATGGTCCTACAGAATCCACAATCCCCTAGAAGCCCCTACCGAATCTACACCCATAAAATCAACTGAACCATGGCTCCAAACTTCCCTATCACCCGCAGACTGGGACTTGGAAGTTTGGTTTCCTGTAAAATAAGGACTGAGGGTTTAACTTACACACCCAAAAAATGGACGCCTTTCTTACGTTTAAGGTCGTCCAAACTTCTTACATTCCATGATATAATAATCATTAAAAATTATTAGACAATAAGGAACCTGGGCCGTCCCTGGACAAGCGGAAAAAGATTTCCTCTAACATCATCGCTTCATCCATAGCCTCATCTATCAGGTCATCCGAATCCAAAGAGGTAAAAATACATTTTCTATCTTTTTTACAAGTATGCCAGGGTGGAAAGCATAGAAGCTAAAAAATTTAGCTCGATCTGATACATCGGAAAATCAATGATGTTGAAATACTGAAAACATGCTCTCAACAATCCATAAGGGGGTATATCGGTTATTTTATTTTTTTCAAAATTATGTTTTGGTTATTGTTTTACACATATGTGAGTGAGAAATAGGGACCCCCAAAATTTGAGTTCAACCTGATATATGGAAAAATAAATAAAAGATAACAAACTCATACATGCTCTCAACCATCCATGAGGGTATTTCATTCATTCTATTTTTTCCAAATTACTTTTCTGTATTTTTATATCTGCGTGTTGAGAAGTAGATATCCCCAAAAATTTTATCCTAATCCAATTTATAGAAAAATAAATTAAGTTGAAATACGCATGCATGTTCTCAGCCATCCATGAGGGTCGATCATTCTAATATTTCAAATATTTGGCTATGTTTTTATACGCGCGTGATTGTGAACAGTAGAGGCCCAAATTTTAGCTCAATCTAATATATAATAAAAACAAATAAAGCTGAAATCCTCATTCATGCTCTCAACCATCCATGAGGGTATTTTGAATTTAATTATTTATTTTTTTTCTTTTTTTCAACAGGTGTGTGAATGCGAGAAGTCGAGATCCTTTAACATTTTAACTCAATCTGATATATAGAAAAAATAATAAAATTAAAAGACTCATACATGCTCACAATTCATCTGAAACTCTTTTGCCTTTTATGTGGTCTAGATTGTCTCCTTTGTCAGACCTGTCAGGGATGAGCTATGATTCAAAATGTCATGTGTTTAACAAATATCATCATCTCATTATGAATTTTCAAGGAACAATTAAAATTTACTAAATACTAATTATAGATTTATTGGTCTACAAAATTCTACCTTAAACAAAACACAGTTTTCTAGCATCTCTAGTGTTCTAGACGGATTAAACAACACAGTATTTTTTTATTATCAAATACTTAAATTTTTACCTTCCAAATTTCAGATTGGATATGCCCAATTCTGATTCTCGCTTCCGTTCGAATAAAAGTGGCACTCGTATTATCTTATTAAAAGTTGGATAGCAGTTTTGATTTTAGATAAATTTATAAACATTAGGTGGCGTTTTTTATGTTTGAACAAAAAAAAAAAAAAACAAAGGTAGCAAAACTATGGATTCCCTCAAAGAAAAGAATAAGACCATTTTTATTATTTTTTCTTTTCCAAGTAACCGTCTCTAGATGGAATTTCTTGGAAATTTGCTACTTAAAAAAACATAATTTAAAAAAGATAATTTTGATAGTCTTCCTGAACTTTTTATTTTCTGTAATTTCTATCCTTTTGTGTCATTTTACATTTTCCACGTTTTGCCTATTTCTCTTTATAATAGATGTTACCCTTTATGTAGCAATGGCACCACAATATGTAAGGAGGTTTAAAAACTGGTATGCTGCAGGGCTGGTTTGTTATGTTTTATGGCAACTTTATTTGGAGTCCATCTTTTTTCTAAATAAGGATAAGGTTGCCTTGAGTAACATCGTTCAAAAGATGTAAGATATTTTTTTTTTTGGAAAATTTACGTATAGATTGGGTTTTTATATCGTTATAACAAACTGGTTCGAAAATAAGCTGTAATTACCTGGAAGGATGGATCCTCAAATTTTTATTATTTTTTATCAAGTTTACTCCCGGTCTGATTTTTTCAACATTGGACCGCTTGGTTCACTTACAAAATTCAACAGATTGCAGTCCGATGGTTCTAACATCGGACCGCATGATTCATTTGCATAAGTCAACAAATGTGGTCTGATATTAGAACCATTGGACCACTTGATTTTCATAAAAAAACTAATCAGAATGTGGTCAGATGATTCACTTACAAAATTCAACAGAATGCGACCGATGTCAAAACCATTGGACTGTTTGATTTTCACAAAAAAATTTGAACAGAATGCGGTTCTATAGTTCTAACATCGGACCGTTTGGTTCACTTGCAAAATTCAACAGAATGTGATCCGATATTATTACTACCAAACTGCTTGATTTCATAAAAAAGTTCAGCAGAATGCATTCCCATGGTTCTAACATCTGACCGCTTGGTTCACCTAAAATAGCATACAACAGAGAGCGGTCCGTTTTTAGAAAAATCGGACTGAAGGAAAACTTGACAAAAAACTAAAAAAAATTCGAAGATCTGTCTTTCTAGGTAATAACGGATTATTTTCAGATCATTTTATTATAATAGTATAAAAACCTGAGCCGTACGTAAATATCCCTTTTCTTTGTGGGTAAGATTCCTTCATCGAGTATTTTATATAAAAGGTATTATATTTTATCTAGAGTAAATACGTGATTTTCATTAAGATAATGAAGGAAAGCAAAAAAGAAAAAAAAAAATATCAAAGAATGGTAAAAAACAGAACAAAAGAAAAAGAAAGAGAATAGCCTGCTATACAGAAGTCCCTAGAGAGGCTAGATGATCAACATCCGACTTGAAACCCCCTCTCGAGATGCAAGAGTTATAATGATTTCAAACCATAATAATACTCAGGTTCCACAGCATAGTGTCCGGCTTGTCCGGCCTCGAGCACGACTCGATGACGTTGGCAAAGTCACCTTCGATAATAACTTTAACATATAACTTTAACATGTTAGGGGATTAGACGTGCCGCTCCCATCTTGAGCGCCCAAAGTTCAGTTCTGCTTCATTGACGTCGCAAAAATGCGAACTCCCATAATAAGACCACAAAGTAGCCTTACTGTGGTCTCCAAAAAGACCCCCATTAACCACTTACATAAAAGGTAATATAAAAAGAGAAACATGGAAACATTTCACATCGAATATGCGTATCTCTCCAAAAAGGTTCCTCTCTCCAAAAACCAAAAGCTCCTCTCTCTATCTTTCCTAGTTTTCTCTCTTTGGAAGCCCAAAAATGAAAACTCATAGGTGATCCATTGCAGGCTTGGGATTTGCACTTTGTGTATAATACTCCCAGTTCTAACAATCAGTTGTCGGCTTTGGGATACGGCCATCGAACTTTTGAACAGGAGGAGAAGCTCACAAAAAATATCTGAAAAATGTACGTGATTTCCATCCGATCTACTTGTTTTTGTGTTTTTGCTACTTTCCAAAACAATAACCATTATATGAGGAAGATTCTTGTTATAATGGAAAAGGAAAAAAATTAGACCAAAGAAAACATAAGAAAAAAGAAAAGCGTAAAACCAAAGGAAAACGAGGAACAATTGAGAAGATTTAGAAGATTTATTTGGGAGGATTTTTTAATTTCAAATTTTAAAAACTCCGTAAGAGAAAAAACTTGAAAGTTGGGTTTTTTAACACTTACATCTCACCATACTATCTAAAAATTGGATGGTCTCTATTCAATGTCAAGCCATTATCTTTTCGAATGCATAGAGGGTGCAATTACAAATTATTTTTATTAAGGTTAATTTATAAGTAGTAGATATTGCATCCCCAAACTTTGTGATTCTAAAATTAATTATAGATAGAGTATTACCTTTAAGAATAAATACCGTATACTCCTGCAGGCATTTTGTAAACCTGCAGCCATTTTGGAAGTTTGGTCATGTGAAAAGAATATAGATAGATATATATACATTTTGGTCCTAAAGTATATAACTGTAATAGCATCTGACTTTATGACATATCGATGTGTAAGTAGGAGTCGGTACACATGTGCTACATATTGTTTAATTTAATTAAATTAATTTTTTTAAAAAATATGATATTTGGAGATTCAATTTGGGAATATTAAAATAAATTATTAAAAATCCCAAAAAAAAGGAGAGTATATTTGTAACATGTTTATTTTTGTTTTCTATGATTTTGGAAAAGATTGAAAAGTAATTTGGTCATAGATACTTATTTTTATATTTTTCTATCTTTTTTGAGAACTTTTGGAAATACCCCCAATCTCAAACTCCGTTTCTAAAATATTTTTTTGCTACTTTTTTTTTTTTTTTAACTACAATTAGTTTGTTTAAAATTTTATTTGGAATATATCTTTTTTTTATTTTTTTGGAACTTTTTTGTTTTTTTTTAAAATTTTCATAGTTTTCAGCTACTAGAGTACTAGAGCCAAGTTACTCGGAGACGGGTGATTACTAGGCTTGTATTGGGCAAGTCGGCCCGATTCGACTTTTCGAACATTGGTTTACACTAGCTTCTACGAATGTTCCAAGCATTTCTCTTAGGGCTGGTTTGGCTCATTGGATTCAGATTTTTAGCAGCCACTTTTCTTGGAAAAGCTGGGCCAATCGTATTTGGTTTGCTTAGAATTGACATTTCTATTAGAATTGAGATTTCTGCGGGATTCTTGAATGCTCACTTTAAGCCTATATTTTGGAAATCTAAATGATCCATTTTGTTGCTAAAGAACAAAAAATAAATAAAATTTTAGAGAGGGAAACTATATCAAATTTTAGAGAGAGAAAGTATACGAAATTTTTTAGAGAGAGAAAAAAAAAAAAAAAAAAAAAAAAAATTAGAGAGAGAAACTATCTCAAATTTTTAGAGACAGAAACTATTTCAAATTTAAAGTTTTAGAGAGAGCGCATTAAAATTTTAGAGAGAAAAACTATCTCAAATCTTAAATTTTACAGAAAAAGTATTTTAAAATTGAGAAAAATTTATATAAGGTTGCAACCTTAAAATGTAGAATTACAGATGTACCTCAAAAATCCATCGGAAAAGGTTGTTTTAATATTGAAAGACCCTCTAATTGATCATCTCGACATCGAGATGTATGAATGTATATAAAAAAAAAAGATTTTGAGTCCTAAAAATAATGCATCTTGCAACACATTATCTAGACCGTCCATTTTCAAGATTTCACATGTTTATAGATCTACATGATTTTAACCATTTTTGGAGTTTAAAATTTTATAATTAGATATGAAAATAAATTTTTAGATAATCTTAAGAATTTTTTACACCAAACTTGCACGTTATGATAAATTTTGGAGGTGCGCCATAATTGGATTGTTTAAGATTGAAACCTTATAGAAACCGCACCCTTTAAAATTTAGAGAGATTAAACTACATTGAATTTTAGAGAGAGGAACTACTTAAAAAATTTTAGAGAAAAATATCTCAAAACATTTAGAGAGAGAAATTATCTCAATTTTTTAGTTTTAGAGAGAGAATATATTAAAATTTAAGAGATTAGAAACTGCATCAAATTTTAATCTTTAGGGAGATAAAATATCTTAAATAAAGAGATAAACTATATCAAATTTTAAATAAAGAAAGTACCTGAAATATTAAGAGAGATAAAATATTAAAAAAAAAATTAGATAGAGATACTATCTCAAATTTTAAGTTTTAGAGAGAGAAAGTATATTAAAATTTTAGAGAGAGAAACTACATGAAAATTTTAGAGAGATAAACAATTTCAAAATATAAGTTTTAGTGAGAGAAAGCATCTTAAATTTTTAGAGTGAGTAACTATATCAAATTTTAGAGTGAAAATATACCTAAAATTTCTCAGAAAAAAAAACTAACGTAAAATTTTTAGAAAAAACTATCTCAAATTTTAAGTTTTAGAGAGAGAAATTACCTTATAATTTTAGAGAGAGAAACTACCTGAAAATTTTAGAGAGAGAAACATTCTCAAAATTTAAGTTTTAGAGCGAGTGACTATATCAAATTTTAGAGTGAGAAAGTACTTAAATTTTTTTAGAGAGAGAAAATATATTAAAAAAATTTGAAAAAATTTATCTCAAATTTTAATGTTTAGAGAGAGAAAGTACTTTAAAATTTTAGAGAGAGAAACTATTTGAAATTGTCTTGAGAGAGAAACCATCTCAAACTTTTTATGAAGAGAAACTATCTCAAATTTTAAGTTTTAGAGAGAGAAAGTATCTCAAAATTTTAAATAGAGAAACTATATCAAATTTTAGTTTTTTGAAATATAGTGTATTAAAATTTTAGAGTAAAGAGAGAAACTATCTCAAAATTTTTAGAGAGAGAGAGGCTTTGTATTTTTAAAAAAACGATATTCCAAGCCATCCAAACAAAGAATTTACATTTCCTTAACTTTTGCCGGATGCGATCCAAACAACATACACCATATTCCATAAAATCTCATTCCCGTAAATCTCACTTCGAAGTTTGATCGAAATACCCAGGAATCCAAACGGACCCTTCAATTAAAGAAGTCCCTGTGTGCAGCTTTATTTCGCGACCCACAATCCAACCTACTTACAAAGCTCCTGAAAAGCAAAATGCAGAACACTTTTCTTTTGTGTTCATTGCAAAACACAATCGATAAAGCTCTCAAACATCACAATGGAAGCACCCTAATGTTAATATATACCACATTAAAGAGAAGAGGAGCGCTCTAAAAGCTTTTAAGCATCCCAATGCACAAACCTTTTATCAATCCAAAAGATTTGTTGAATTGCCGTTTGTATTTTTTAAAGGAAACAATTTATATAAGGTTGCAATTTTTTTTTTCTGTTTTTTTGATAATGTTACTAAAGCTTTATTAATCAGTGTATGGTAATATCCAATCAGATAGGGAAAACATATGAAATAAACAAATTTTGTATAGACTCCCTTTGTATATGAAATAAATAAATTCTGTATAGACACCCCTTGTTTTGCAAATCCATCGGCAATGTCATTAGCCTCCCTATACACATGCTGAAATGAGATTTGGAAACCCTCACACATATCCATAATATTTAGCCATTTCCTCTTCAATCTCCATAGTGGCCTGGATATAAGGTTGCAACCTTAAAATGTAGAACTATGGATGCATCTCAAAAATCTAAAGGAAAAAGTTATTTTAATGTTGAAAAACCCTGTGATTGATCATCTCGATAGCGAGATATATGACTATGAAAAATAGAAAGATTTTGAGTCTCAGAAATAGGACATCTTACAACATATTTTCTACACCGTCCATTTTCAAGATTTTCATGTGTTTATAGATCTACTTGATTTAAACCAGTTTTTAAATTTAAAATTTTATAATTAGATATAAAAATAGATTTTGAGATAATCTTAAGAACACTTTACATCAAAATTATATATTATGATAAAATTTGAAGGTGCACCTTAGTTGGATTGTTTAATGTTGCAACCTTATAGAAACCACACCCTTATTTAAATTAAGCCTCAACCCTTCAAAATTTATCGTGGTATATAATTTTGATGTAAAATGTTCTTAGGATTATCTCAAAATCTATTTTTATATCTAATTATAAAATTTTAAATTTAAAAAATGGTTAAAATTAAGTAGATCTACAAACAAATGAAAATCTTGAAAATGAACGATGTAGATAATATGTTGTAAAATGCACTATTTCTGAGACTTAAAATCTTTTTATTTTTCATGGTCATACATCTCGATGTCGAGATGATTAATCAAAGGGTTTTTCAACATTAAAACTACCTTTTCCGATGGATTTTTGAGATGCATCCTCTACATTATAAGGTTGCAACCTTATATAAACTTTTTCAATCTGAAAAGCACTTTGGGAATCAAAAATCTCTATAATGGCTCTAAAATTAATTTCCAATACTGACATAGAAATTTGAAGCTTAAAAATTGTACATATGTTGTAAATGTGTGAAACCTATTTTTAGGGAAAATTGGTGTAGATAATGTATTATAATATACAAAGTTTTAGGATTTGAAATGTTAATTTTCTTCACAACCATAATTATCAAGGCCCATATGAGTGATTTGAAGGTTTTCTAATACAAAATTATATTTTCAACTAGTTTTGAGGTGAGACATTACTTATTTTGACATTTCATAACCCCAAAAGAGAATACAATACCAAGGAGAACCGAAACATGTATGGGAAAGGGGTTAGGTCATAGTGGTAGCACCCATACCTTAATTGCACATCATGCTTTCCAATCTTACTCTCCAATCTAACCGATAGAAGTTCTATCGTCCCCCTTATCCCATTCTCAACAACATAGAAGTTCTATCCTCCCCTTATCCCATTTTGAATAGAGGACAAGAAGATCCTACAACATAAATGGGCTCCCCTTATAATATAGAAGTTCTATCCTCCCCTTTATCCCAGTCTGAATGGAGGGCAATAAGATTACCCAAATCACAATGTCATGTCTTTACACTGTTTTATTTTTAATTTTTTTTCTATAAACTAGTTGGACATCTATTCTTCTATTAAACTTGCAGTAGCAAAAAATATAAAAAAATATTTTTAATAAAATAAAATAATCAAAATACCTTTAAAAATTTCAAGGGATATTTTGATTATTATATTTTATTAAAAAATTATTTTAAATATTTTTTATAGGTGTCCCCAATGAAAAGATGGCACGTGCCAAATTTTACATTCATACAATTTATATAAAAAATTTAAAAAAAATATTTTTGAGACATCGGATCTAAGATCAAATGAGGAATAACTCTCATAATCAAAATTAAACGGCGGGAAGATTGGGGAAGATAGTACTTTTATGGAGTTGGGCGGGGGAGCATACAAACCTTTCCCAAACTCAAACAGGGATGGAGATTCCCTCGTATTTCACCACACGCGACATATGAGGTGCGGAAAGCTTAGAAGGTACGGCATCAATGAAAGCTTGCCACGAAGGCCCGCTCAGCGTGTGCAAGCCACACAATGCGGATGTGGTCGTAAAATCAATGTCAGGATCTTTAGGCGTCGGTCTCGCGCCACGTGTCATTTCCAGCTGGCTGTATTTTCTTTAAAATTTATTAATCACAACAAATTCCTTTTTGTGGTTAATTCTAATGTGATAAATCCTAACCGTGCGGATTGGGGGTGCCTCATCCTGACCGTTAAATATTTGTTTATTTTATTTTATGGATTTCTCAACAAATCTGGGCGAGATATTTGGAGGATAGGATCTTTAGACACGTGGAGAACTTGCGGTTAAGATTGGAGGAAGAAAAATCACAGAGGGAAGGGTCAACAAAAGGACAAGTTTGTGGGCCTTGAGAACTAAACGTCGTCAAATTAATTGGACAAAAAGGAACGCGAAAAGAATGTGCGACCAAAGGTAAAAAATTAAACACTGTTCTGGTGCCGTGAGCCACCACCCAAAGGACTAGTATGGGGTCAAATACCATGTGCAAATGTTTAAAGAAACCCCAAAGATTTTCTTTTCTTAAAATAGTGAGAGCTTTTTGAAATAATGAGAAACTATGGGTGTTTTTAGAAGATCTATCATTCATTTTAGAGAGGCATTGAGAGAAGATCTAGGATTCAATTAGTGTCGAGAAATGTGGTTGTATTGTAAAAAATAGAGTTACATATATATATATAAAAATTTTGAGATTAACCCATTAGTTCATATGAACATATGAGTCTTACGGCTCAGAATGAATTTGGGCCGATCTGATAGTCACAATTTCATTTCGTATTTAAATTTTAATATTTTTTTATAAATCTAAATAACTTGAAATTTTAGGCGTGTGTTCTTCAAAAATATGAGAATCTAATAAAAGCATAAAAAAAAATAATTTGTAGGAAATAAAAAAACCAAAATACCCCTGAAATATTTCAAGGGTATTTTGGTTAATTTATTTTACGAATTATTTTTTAAATATTTTTATTAGGTGCATCTTGATAAGAAGAATGAACGCTTAAAATTTCAAGTTATTTGAATTCATAAAAAAAAATATTCAAATTCAAATACGAAATGAGGTTATAACCGTCAAATCGGTCTAGATTCAATCTGGGCCGTTAGGCTCATATGTTCATATGAGTTAGTGGGCTAATCTCAGAATTTTCCATCTATATATATATATATATATATATATATATATAGGAAAAATATTATATAAGTCTATGGGGTAATGGAATAGTGTAAGCCTAATAGCCCAAATTCAATATGGGCTGATCTAATATTTACAAATACATTTCGTATATGGAATTTTAATACAAAGTTAAATCACATAAAATTTAAAGCATCCACTATTCTCATCAAGGTACACCTATAAAAATACTTAAAAAATAATTTTTTTAAAAAAAATTGATCAAAATACCTCTACAAATTTTAGGGTATTTTGATCTACTTATTTTTTATGAATTATTTTTATTAGATCCGCAAAAAGACAAGATTTGACAAAGTATTATTGTAATTCCTTTGAATATAATTTCATTTAAATTTGGAAGCATTTAAATGGTTTTGAAAAATTGACACTCCAGATTGAATCTTGTGGGTGGGTGATCCGGTTCTCGGGAGCCCTGGCATCAATCGATTCCCACCAGCTTGTATTTGCTATCATTATTGTTTTGTGAACATCTTCTTTGTTAATCTATCTCCACTAATCAGTCATTCTAGATCGAGATCGCCCATCCGAATCGTTCAAGCCATTGACTGTTTGGACAGGGCAATATGCCTCCTGAACACTGGCATTTACCACAGGGTAGGATTTTCGTGCTTGCATCTATTAAGGGTAGGGTTTAGGGGCTACCTGGGAGTCACCTATTCTACACCAACTATCCAAATCCATATTAGAGAGGATTTTGGTTCCAAAACTTCTTAGGTTTATCATCTCGAGAAAAGAAATTTTGAGCCTAAAAAATTTGTCTTATACTTTTTTCTAGACCATTCATTTTAGTTCTTTAAATATCATCATTTCTACACAATGGCAAAAACACGCAATACTTTGGGGTCGTAAGACTCTTGGTGGCCATGCGAGTAGGTGGAATTACTATGACTTTTTGGTTAAGGGATACTCAGTGAAGCTGGTTCTAGATCATTCACTTTGTATCTTTTTTTTTATTATTTTTTACAAGTTTTTGAGGGGTTAATCTCTTTTTATAAAGAACACATTTATTTTGTAACTCTCACATTCATGGTCTATATGAGTTGAGATCCAAATGTGACTACTGCCTTAATTCCCTTAAGTATAGTTAATTAAGATTAACAAATTATCACCAAACTGTTAATCTTATGTAACGAGCTAAACCTATCATTAGTCCACTAATGACTCACATAATAATATGTCATCCAAGTATTCCTACAATTTTATAAAAGACATTTAGAAATTAAATGAACTTTATATATCTATAATATAGAATAAAATTCTTACAATAAATCGAAACACGCCATTGGGTTCCCCCTCCAGTGAAAATGGGCTTTTTCTATAGTGCAACATCTTATTAAAACTAAAAAATAGATCCAAGTATATGGTATTGCCTCATGTTAACCACATGGGATTTCACATATACTACAATATGGCTTTTGTGCTATTATTGAAAAATAAATTCCCAGAAAAAAATGACCTGATAGGCCACATTTCCAACATGACTCTCCTGAAATAGGTATATCTGGGAAGGTGGGTGTATATTGTATGGATAGCATCAAAGAAGAAATTAGGGAGAGATAGAGAGAGAGAGAGAAGGGTGTATGCTGTTTAGATAGCATGTAAGAAGAAATTAAAAATAGAGGGAGAAGGGTGCATGTAGTTTGGATAGCATCTAAAAGAAAAGATAGAGAGTACCTAGAGAGAGAACAACGATAGCATAATGTTCTATTATGTGGGATTCAATACCTAGAGAGAGTTCGTAACTAGGAAGAGAAAAAGTTCCTATCTATAGAGAGACCAACAATTGTGTAGTGCCCTATTTGGTTGGAATACTGAGAGAGAAACCAACTAAAAAAAATTATTTTTGAATCTACATGAATACTGTTTCATGAAGATCACAATTCCACCAAGTGGAATAGTGATTTCCTTATTTTGGCCTCCAAAAAATGGAGATGCCTTGCTGAGAAAGACGCATCTTCATGCATTTTTCAAATTTGGAGATCATCGATCTCTATGGAGGGACGTGTCCTAAAAAGGCATCTCTAGGTATCCAAATGCACCCTTAAACGAAAGAGATGCTAGGGACAGAGGTACCATACCTAACCTATGTATGACCTTTGGTATATGGAAGGAGCATCCACTGTCATTTTCAATGCCAGTGGAGTTTATACATCGGGACAAGTTGTTTTTTATGGAACTGTAATTCTCATTGGCTCATTGTGAACAATGAGATAAAATTGACTCACCCAAAGAAAAAAACTAAAAAAAAGAGCTCGGTGTTAATTGGTTAACACTTATAGTTTGCAAAGATATGTCTTAGGCTCAATTCGTACCGTAGGTGTTGCCCAAAAAAAAAAAACAATGAGACGAAACTAGAGCTCTTGATGGAAAATATCAACTTGAATAAATTTGTATTATATTAAAAAAATTATTTGTTTGGTGATCACCAGGGTCGATGTTTGACACAGTCGAATGTGTACTATGTGTTATCTACCGTACACAACTATTCATGTTTTACTCCTTGTATTACGTGCTAATGCACACCTAATACAACACTAAATATTCAACTATTCAAGCTTTGTCGTACATTGCGAATTTGAAATCATGTTGGGGCGTTGCTAGCACGCCAGCGTTATTTTCAACATGTTTAAACCCTCCATTAGATTTCGGATTGCAAAGGTATATAAGAAGATTATATTTTTTTTAGTTCGGATTGAAAAAGGTATATACAAAGATTATATATTTTTAGTACAAGGATGTCACAATCACTTTAAAATGTCGGATTTTAAATGGAATGATTGTAAGCATGTTATTGGCTAGAGTCAAAGTTCAAAAGAAATTTTCGCGAACTTTATGAGACATCCCAAGCCATATTGATTTGAAATTTTATGGCAAAGAGTAATTATAACTTCCCTTTTCTATTTACCTCAGGTTACCTGGTCTGGATCAGCCGGGTTGTAAAAAATGATGACAAATTTATCAAAATATCTATAAGATATGAATTAGTTAGCATTTTTACTTACATGATCCTGAGTTGGAATAGCCAGAAATGTGTAAAATACTAAATATTCCATCTCTCATGAGTATTTTGATAAGGTTTTAAATAATGAAAAAAATAAAAAAGGGTCATGGACATAGAGAAACCAAGTCATATCAGTCCCCTTTCTTAAACCTTGGTTCCTTCAAATCCACTTTAGAGTTATGAGCCTCTCTATACAACTTTGCATGAGATCACTGCCCTTTTTTAATTGAGATAAGGAATTGTATACTATGAGATGTTACAAAGAGGTCACAATTGTTATGAGATGTCAAATTGGATGACAGATTGCATTCAAGCATTTATTTTTGGACTCGTTTGTAATCATTGATACACTCAAACTACCCGATTTGAAATCCGACTTTTTTTTAACCTCAATTGTAATCATTGATACACTCAAACTATCGATTTGAAATCTGATGAACAAAAGTGATTGTGACTTCTTTATTTTAAAAGTAATTGGTCTCTTTGTATATTTTTTCTTGAGATAATAGCATGTAAAGCGGTTAAAAATCCCCTTAACCCAGCTAATTTAGCTGTGCTAAGCATATACTACTTGGACTCAAATTTATAACAACTTCATTCAAAGATTTTCTATCATTTATGGATGAGCATGTGAGGTGCTCATAAAAATTCAAGTTACTCCCCTAGATATTGCTGTTGTGCATACTCCAAAATAAATATACATAATAGAATATGAAGTTCTATACAGAAGCGTGTCTACTGTGCTCCTGCAGGAGCAATATTGTGTATATACTCCCTCACTGAAAAGACCTATTTCAGAGGTTATTTTTATTCTAAAATTTTGCAAACTACATAAAGAATCACTATATGGTTATTTCCGCAAGAAAAACTTTGAATTTGCCTTTTTGCCACACGTACAACTAACCCTTCAAAAATTGGACACTCTCGATTCAATCTTGAAGCATTAACTTTTTCCAGTACATAATAGTGAGTATTTCGGAATTTCTTTTAAAACTAAAATTAGTCTCTCCAGGCATTACTTTTTTTCGGATACATAGTGAATATTTCAGAATTTATTTTAAAACTAAAATTAGTCTCTCACTGGTTGTAGAGAATACATCCCAAAAAGGTATCCCTGACATATGTTTTATCGAAGCGGAGTAAACGAATAGCATACTCGTAAGGGAGTAGAAAATCTTTTGGGTCAAACCTACTCCCTTGAGTAACTTTGGTAGGAGAGAGATGCTTTTGGAGAATGTATAAATTTTTTACCAAAAAGAATAAGAATTTAGACGAAACAGGGAAAAGAGAGGAGAGGGTTGTAAATGCAAGGTGGAGTACTGGTAGTAGAAGGGCAGCGATTGGTGGGTTTGTTCCGAAAGGCCGCATCTGGGGTGGGGGGGATGGGTAAAAGGGTGAAAGGTTGGCTCTTTGAGAGCAGAAGGAGTCACCTTGGCCCGTGTGTGTAGGTTCATTATTTGGCTGTTGGCTACTCCCATCCGCCACTTCACAATCCATTAGGCCCCCTTGTATCTCTAAACTGTAGGCCTCACGTCCAGGCGGCGCTCACAGCTTCTCTTTCTCTCTCTACAATTCTAGAGAGAGAAAGATATAGAGTGAGCCCCACTCCCTCCTAAACCCGGCCTTGGGCCGGCCCCTTCCTTCTCTTTTCCACACAACCCAACCAACCCCTCCCCTCCCCTCCCCTCCCCTCTCCTCTCTCTATATAACTCCTTTCTCCCTCCTCTCACTTTTCTTCAATAGACCACTCCTCATTCTCTCTCTGCAGTAACTCTTTCTCAATCGAGCACTTTCACAGGGTTGTTGGCCCTAGGCTCCCATGGCGGCCTCTGTCGAGAATCGGCAGTTCATTCGCCTGGAGTCAGGCCTTGGCAAAGTCCCCGGAATTGGCTTTGTGAAGTCACCCCACTCCCGCCCTGACTCCCCCATTCGCAACTCGTCGCGCTCTTTCACCTCCACCAGATCCTCCTCTCTTCCTGCCACAAAACACCAGACTATCGACCCTGACACTGAGTCGGAATCCGAAGATGATGAGCTTGGGCCTCAATGGCCCCCCTCATCCGTATCTGAGGCCCCAATCCTTGACCCGCGTGATGAAGGCACCGCTGACTCGTGGGTAAAGCGCCACCCCTCTCTGATTCGACTCACTGGAAAGCACCCTTTCAACTGTGAACCCCCACTCCCGAAGCTGATGCAGCATGGGTTCATCACCCCAGCACCCCTCCACTACGTGCGAAACCACGGGCCGGTTCCGAAGGGCACGTGGGACGAGTGGTCAGTGGAGGTGAGCGGACTGGTGAGCCGCCCTACCAAGCTCACCATGGACCAGATCGTCAATGATTTCGCTCCCCACGAATTCCCCGTCACTCTCGTATGCGCCGGCAACCGGCGCAAGGAGCAGAACATGGTTAAACAGACCGTCGGTTTCAATTGGGGAGCATCCGGCATATCAACATCAGTATGGCGAGGAGCTCATCTGCGCGACGTGCTCAAACGATGCGGTATCATGAGCCGAAAGCGCGGGGCGCTCTACGTCTATTTCGAGGGGGCAGAGGATTTACCTGGTGGTGGGGGATCCAAGTATGGAACCAGCTTGAGACGTGAGCTCGCCATGGATCCTGTGCGTGATATAATATTGGCATATAAGCAGAATGGTGCGCCTTTGGCGCCGGACCACGGCTACCCGGTGCGCATGATCATACCGGGTTTCATCGGCGGGCGCATGGTGAAGTGGCTGAGGCGCATAGTGGTGACCGAGAAGGAGTCGGAAAACCACTATCACTACAAGGATAACAGGGTGTTGCCCTCACATGTCGACGCCGAGCTCGCAAACGCCGAAGGTGAGGGAGGGCTTTCTTCTGTATTGTAGTTTATAGTTCTAGACAGAGAAAGTGTAGTTCTAGAGAGAGAAAGAGAAAACTGAAGGCTTTCTTCTGTATTGTAGTTTACGGTTCTAGAGAGAGAAAGTATAGTTCTAGAAAGAGAAAGTTTTAGGATTTGAAGAAGTCTGTATCCAGAGAGAGAAAAATTAGCGTACGTTTCCAAGAAAAACGTCAGAGTCCGTTGTGTACGTGTATGAAACGAAAAGTAAGGCCTTTAATGCTCTGTCCTGTTTAGAGAGAGAAAGCCATTACTGTTTACGTGTGAAGAGAGAGAGAAGTCAAGGCTTTAATGGTTATTGTCTTGTTTAGAGAGAGAAAGACTGGTAGCTAGAGAGAGATAGAACTGTCTTGTTTAGAGAGACAAATAAGGTTAGCTAGAGAGAGAGATGCTAAACGGTATTTGCGTGTGTTGAATGGCAGGGTGGTGGTACAAGCCGGAATACATAATCAACGAGCTGAATATTAACTCCGTTATAACGACACCGAGCCACGAGGAGATACTGCCAATCAACTCGGCCACCACGCAGAGGCCCTACACGATGAAGGGATACGCATATTCCGGTAAGTGGGACCCAGTTCGAATCTCTTTGCGTCCTGTGCTCCGGGCAGATGCCCCTCCTGTTTCCTCTCTCTCTCTCTCTCTCTTTTTAGGGTTTTTTTTTCTCCTAGAGAGAGAGAGCTGAATGCGACTCTCATGTTTTTTTGTTCAATGGGATAAAAGTTTCATGCGTCGGGGAACGTATTTCTATATTTGTATCACCTGATGGGTAAAGCATACATTTTAAAGGTGGACACAAAAATAATTGAAATTAATAGTTCAAATGTTTTTTTACACAAAATTAATATTTTTTATTTTTAAGATTTATTTTGTTTTTTTATATTCATAATCTCTATATTAGATATAATATGTCATTAAAAATTGGATAAAAAATCCATCAAAAAAAAGGGACTCATTTCTACATAGACTCATGGGAACCGTATCCAAAAAAAAGGTTATGTAAAGTTGCAACTTAAAATTGTAGAATTAAGGTGCACATCAAGCACCACAAAATTTATCAGAAAATACTTTTTTTGTTATTAAAAAATCCTTTAACCGATCATCTCAACCGACATCGAGATGTACCGATATGGAAAGATAAAAGATTTTGGATCTAAAAAATAGCAGCCTATTTTTCAAATCTTTTATATTTTTACTATTTTTTAAATTTAAAATTTTTATAATTAGATTCGAAAATAAATTCTCTAACGACTCTAATAAGTTTTGAATTGCCTCTTACTTTAATGGGCAACTTTATGCAAACGGCACGGCACTCTTTAAAAAATTGAAAAGTGCTTTTTAGTTTTTTATGTTAACCACTCATTTTCCTTGATAAAACACTATGATGTTAGGCATAAGCAATGAATCCGGATTCAAATCCACCGTCTATACATCGTTCCATTTTTTTTTCCCCATAAAATAAAGACGCCCTTATGAGAAGGACGTGAAAGTACACTATATAAAATAGCAAACAACTAGGTTGTTCCTTTTTCCGTGGAACTGCTGGCATAATAAGCTTCAAAATATGGCTTGGGACTTGAAAGTAAGACTGGGGAGGTATTTTGAAAGATGTCATGGATAGCTTTTGTCATATTCTAAATAATTTTCAAAATTTTCAAACGTCATAACCCGTGGGAAAATTGCCCTGCGTGCTTATTTACGGTGGTATGGCGTCCCTCGTAATACAACGGGGCCACATAACAAAGACACAGAGCTCAGCTCCGATCAGGGTCTTAAAAGACGCCCATTCGGATCATGATTGTATGATTCAGATTAAGAATTGGTGAGATCGATCTGGTCTCACCATGTATAGGGACAAGATCGATTTGGCCCCTCCATTGGGAATTAGCTAGTTTTCTTTAAGAACTGGTCGGTTCTTTTATCGAACGGATCAGTTCTGTTTAAAAACTAACCAATTCAACGTGATCTTTTATTTTTTATTTTTGTTTGTTTTTTTTTTATTTTATATTTTAAAATTACGTACAGACACAAAAATTAGTGGGAAATATGAAATGATCCATATTTTCTCAAATATTATGCCGAGAGTCTGTCTCTTTGCGTATCTTTTTTTTTTTTTTTTTTTTTTTGTGCACTTTTTTCTTAAAACTAGTTTTAAATTTTTTCTTTTGTTTTTTTGGAACATAGGGCTGTGACTTAAGATTCAGGTCACTTTTGGACTAGTTCAGTGTCTGAACTGTTAGACAACTCTAGAAATTAAAAAATTAGGGGTTCGATTTTTTGCATTGCACCAAAAACATCTCCAAATCTTAGGTTCAAAAAAATAAAACGAATAATTAAAACTGATCTGACATTGATAACATTGGAGGAAAAACTAAAGGAAAAAAAAAAGAGTCCGTACTGACCCTCCCATAAGGAATCTGAATCTTTTCATATTTCTACTAATTTTTAATGTTTGTACATAACTACGTAGTGTTTCCCTTTATTCTTTTATAAACTGGATTGCCTATTCGGACCATCGCAGTCACCAATCCGATAGGAAAAGAAAGTGATTGTTAGGAAGTACGAATGTCCCAACCTTTATACCAAGGGTCAAGTATTGGTTTGAGCGGATGAGTTGTAATCGTAAAAGATGCGGTGGTCCTTTGGCCTTTCGCGTGATGCTAGGCTTGTCTTTGAGGTTGCTATCGTTAATCCAGCAGACCAAGGAAAACCCATGACGCACAAAGTCCAAGCTCCAATTAATAGCTATTTAGAATATGTTTATTACACAAGTAGGGCACACTCTGCATCCTAAAAGAGCCCGCGCTTAATTGGTGAACGCTTGATGGTTTGCAACGCAACATCGTAGGCTCAATTCCTATCAAGGTATGGGCCTTCATTTTAAAAAAGAAACATACTCACCTAAAAAATAGTAGGTATTATATTGTGAGACACTTATAGTTTTGAGTCTAATCAATGACACAATTACTCTTACTCGGCTAAATTCCTATCAAGGTATAGGCCCTCCTCTAGAAAAAGAACATACTCACCTAAAAAATAGTAGGTATATCGTGAGACACTCAGTTTTGAATCTAATCAACGACACAATTACACTTACCCGATTCTTATATAGTATGAGATATGTTTATGTACGCAGTTTATGAGAAACCTGTTGATATGTGACGGACAAAAATGAATGACTTTCTCAAACTAAAATGACATGATATCTTTATAGAACCTTTTTTAGATCATTTGGGAATTTTACAGCCCCAACAGCAACGTGATTTATGTGTTGGAAGTTTACGAGAACCTAGTTTGATATATGACGAACAACTATGATTGTGATTTTATTGTATTGAAAATAAATGATATTTTTATATAATTTTTTTTTATATTATTAGAGAATTTTACAGCCTCGTCAGAAACGTGACTCATGTGTTGGTGCTTTGAGCAGGTGGGGGCAAAAAGGTTACTAGAGTTGAGGTGACCACTGATGGAGGTGAGACGTGGCTCTTGTGCAGTCTTGACCACCCTGAGAGGCCTAACCGCTATGGCAAGTACTGGTGCTGGTGCTTTTGGTCCTTGGAGCTGGAAGTTTTGGACCTTCTAGCTACTAAAGAGATTGCTGTGCGGGCTTGGGATGAGACCCACAACACCCAGCCTGAGAAGCTCAATTGGAACGTCATGGTGAGTATCAAGCACCTATCTCCTTCTTCCTCTTTCTGTGTAAGTAGTGCTTAAAATCTCGGCCGGACCAACTCGGACTTACCCAAATAACTTGGGATTATCACCCTGGTATGCTGGAGTATCTGAGTGAGGTGATCCGACTCGGGGATTAAAAACAATTCAATTTTTTTTAAAAAAATCGATTGGTAATAAAATATTTTAAAATTAAGAATTTATCTGTAATATATATTTATATATATTTCTATCATTTTAACAAATATTGGACAATGTTTTGGTCATTTTACATTTTCCCTTTTTTTCATATTATTTCCAAAATACCCTTCTTACTAATTAATCTTTCAAAATCCATTTTTCATTACTTATTTAACCCATGCGTTTTGTTTAATTTCACTTTAAACATATTTTACCTTTTTCCAAGCTTTTGTTTTATTTTTATTTTTAACAGTTTTTGCCTTGGCATTCCAAGTTACTCGGCTCGGTCAAGGGTCGAGCACTGTGGGCGGGTCATGTTTTCCAACAATGGTATGTAAGCATTCTCCATTGGAGAGACCTTGTTGAAGGTTTGCTCGTTATTTTTTACAGGGTATGATGAATAACTGCTGGTTTAAGGTGAAAACCAACATTTGCAGACCGCACAAGGGCGAGATTGGTCTGGTGTTCGAGCACCCGACCCAGCCAGGCAGCCAGTCCGGTGGCTGGATGGCGCGCCAAAAGCATCTTGAGACGTTCGAGGAGGCCAAAACCCTGAAGAAGAGTGTCTCCTCCCCCTTCATGAACACCGCATCCAAGAGCCTCTCCATGTCCGAGGTCCAGCGTCACTCCACCGCCGAGTCTGCCTGGATTGTGGTCCACCGACACGTCTACGACTGCACCAAGTTCTTGAAGGACCATCCCGGCGGTGCGGACAGTATACTGATAAATGCAGGCACCGACTGCACTGATGAATTCGATGCCATCCACTCCGACAAGGCAAAGTCGATGCTCGAGTCGTATAGGATTGGCGAGCTCATCACCACGGGCTACGCCTCCTCCTCATCCGCCGACAATTCACCAAACACTTCAGTGCATGGTGCTTCAAATTTCTCCCACTTGGCCACCATTAGTGAAAGCTCTGTTTCTAGGCCTGTGGCCTTAGTCCCGAGGGCCAAGACACCATGCACATTGACATCGAAGATCATTCTTTCAGACGACTCCCGCTTGTTTAGGTTCAGCCTCCCCACCCCTGATCATGTTTTGGGCTTACCCACCGGCAAGCACTTGATGGTATCAGCAAAGATCGAGGGGAAACTCTGTATCCGATCTTACACACCGACGAGCCCACCTGACCAGGTCGGCTCGTTCGATCTCCTGATCAAGGTCTACTTCAAGGGAGTGCACCCCAATTTCCCGAATGGCGGGCTCATGTCACAGTACCTCGAGTCGCTTCCCCTTGGCTCCATCGTCGATATCAAGGGGCCCGTCGGCCACATTGAGTACACAGGGAGAGGAGGGTTCACAGTTGGGGGCAAACACAGGCAAGCCAAGAGGCTCACCATGTTAGCTGGTGGGACTGGGATCACACCTATATACCAAGTTATGCAGGCCATTCTCAAGGACCCGGAGGACCACACTGAGATGCACCTGGTGTATGCGAATCGCAGAGAAGAAGACATACTGCTGAGAACTGAGATCGATAAGTGGGCGAGAGAGGATTCGAGACTCAAGGTCTGGTACGTGTTGAGTAATCCTAAGGACCACGGTTGGAGTTACAGTGTTGGGTACATAACTGAGGGGATTTTGAGGGAGCATATTCCTGGTGGATCAGATGATACTCTCGCTCTGATATGTGGTCCTTCTCCTATGATCCAGTTTGCTGTATTGCCTAATCTCGAGAAGATGGATTATGATGTGAAGAACTCGTGCTTACTGTTCTAGTTCAAGCAAACGTGTCTTTCCCTCTCTATACTTACTCTCTCTAAAAACTCATTCTCTTTCTCTTCACTGTATATACTGCGGTTCCTGCATTATTTTTCTTTTGTGTAAATAAGATCGGTACAGGAGCGGGCTGGGTAGTGTAGAGGCACGATCGTGCCTATTATTCTTTCTCTAATGAAGCCATTGATTTTGTCCACTTTATTGCTATTGTAAATTATATAATAAACAAGCTACAATGGCACTTTGTGGGGTTGGTAATGGGCCGGGCCACTGGTACAGTACCTGCAATTATTCTATGGAGATGATTCTCTTTGGGGTAATGGCATCTCTTCCTTTTTCAGTAGAGAGATTTTTTTTTTTCTTTTGATAATCTTTTTCAATGGAGAGATTCTTTATAGTGGTTTAATATGTATATCAATATAGTGGCCCAATCTCTTGACCACAGAGTATGCTATTGTTGTGGGAAGCAGATACATACATACTTTATTATTCTTTTTACTTGAGACATTATCATTGAAGGGATGAAACCCTTTACAATATTATTGAGTATACGCTTTTTTATTTTCATTTTAATTAGATATCTCTTTAAAAAGATAATTAAAAATACCTAAATTATCTTTGTTCAGTATTTGGCATGAGAACAACTATAGATATTTTGTAATGAGATTGTAACTATGTATCTTTTATACATAAAGATCACAATCATTATTGTCTTTTAAATATCAAAATGGAGCATTGTATAAGTGTTATTAAATAAACACAAAAGTTACTAAAAACATTTCTCAGACTTCATAACTCATCCCAATCCATCCAATTTTGTGACATCCATGTACAAAAGATAAATGGTCTTTTTGTCGACAATCTTTTTTGTAATTTCGTCTTTAAGAGGTGTCAACTGAATGACGACAATACCTCTAGTTGTTTTGCAGCACAAATAAATAATATACTTTTAGTTATTAGTAATGTAGAACGATTAAAGATATTTTTGTTATTTTACAATTAAATACTTTGTACGTATTAAATTATAAAAATTCTTTTAGTTGTTATGCATTGTTAATATTGAACAAAACATATGCATTATTAATATTGAACAAAACATTCTTTATTTATATTGCGTAATTAGAGATATTTTTATCATTTAAGTGAAAGCCTTTCGACCATCAAATTACTGAAATACCCCACCTTAATACTCGTTTCAATTACTAGACAAGAAGCAATTTAAGTATTTTTTTAAAATAAAAGAGTATTTAAGTGAAATGAAAAACAAAATATACATCATCACATTGCATGATGTTTAATGAACCCTTATTTCTTGGACCACGTGGCTGCTAGCAGTTGTCCCACGTTAGAGTAGGTGGGTTCGATGACGTAGCGCATGACACCACTACATGGAAAGGTCGAGAAGGTAGTTTGTCGTTTTGAGAGGCTTTTAATAAAAAGTCCCGCTTACGTGGGTGCCCTTGGGCCACTTTTAGTTTGGGCCTACGAATTCGCGGTCCTCATCAGTGTAGGCTCTTCGCCGTCTACGTGCTATCGCTGATGCAAATAAAAGTTTTAGTTTTATTTATGTAAAATATTTTTTTATTTTTAATTTTTTATTTTTAATTTTTATACGTCATGAAATTAAAAAATTGAAAGTATTATTTGTAAGCAAAATATCCCAATCTTTTCTATCTTACAATCTTTTAAACTCATTTGAACATAATATTGACTTTAACAATTTATGAAATGATTTCCTTTCTTCAAAATCTAACCTCTAACCTACGCTCTCTCTATAAACTCAATCTCTCCCTCTTTCTCTCTCTAAACTTAACACTACCATCCACCACTCTCTTAATCGCGAGCACTCAGTCTCTCCCTCTCTCTTTCTAAACTTAGCCACCACCATCCACCACTCTCTGAACCGAGAGCACCCCTGTCCTCCACCACCACTTTATATACAAACCCTCGTATTCCCTCTCCAAACCATACACAACCCCTTCATCCATAACCTTTAAACCCCCTCTTTCTCCCCTCTTCTCACTTTTTTGACAACCCTTTTTACTTTTACGGCAAAAAAACGGTGCCAAGATGACGAGAGCAGTAGCTCCAGTCAAATTTCCGGCCAAAATCAACACTATTGGGCCTTGCCTTCACTTTGGTGTCACATTTTATGGCTTATTTAAAGGGACCTCGGAAATTTTCAACCAAAATCAGCACCAAATTTTCGGCCAAAATCACAACCTCTTAAACTTCACATGGCTTATTTAAAAGGAAGTCGCACAGGTTACGGTTCCCGGAAAAAGCTGTTGGTCTTTGGGTTACCAAGTATCCAGTCCAGCAGTCGGAACCCGACCACTCAAGTCATTGTGGGTCAAATCTAGGCTAACAAAAATGGGGAGATTTCCTAAAGTTTCAAGAATTCTACCTGAAAATCTCTTGTAGGAGAGGTTTAAAGTCCCTAAAAGTTGTCTTAGTTTGCCGATTTCTTGTTACAATTTCTTGGGCATTAGAGTTCAAGAGATAGGCGACGGAGAAGGTGAGCTGAGAGCTAAAGAAGAGGAAGGTTTTGCAGGGCATCAAAGTTCAGGAGATAAGCGATAGAGAAAGGGAAATTGAAGGTGGGTTGAGAGGAAGGTTTTGCCGGAGGAGTTGATGCCATTGCAAGTGTAGCCAAGGTTGTAGGATACTTTGGAGTTGTAGAACAATTGGCTGTTGTTGAGATAAGGTTGTTAGTATTCAGTGGATTGTAGAGAAAGGAAAGAAAGGATTAAGAGCTAGAAGAAATAAAGCATGGCTCTGAATTGCAAGAGATAGTGATTGAGTTCTGGAGAGAGAGAGAGAGAGAGAGAGAGAGAGAGAGAGAGAGAGAGAGAGAGAGAGAGAGAGAGAGAGAGAGAGAGAGAGAGAGAGAGAGAGAGAGAGAGAGAGAGAGAGAGAGAGAGAGAGAACTGTGTGATTTTGGGTAAGAAGAGGGAGTGGTCGGATAGAGAGTCTAAAGACAAAGGCCTCCAGCAAAGAAACCTTTAAAGAAAGCAGAGAGAGAGAGAGAGAGTCAGAGATGGGCATTAAATTGGTTATCTCATAGAGAGATAAATGGAGGGCATAAATTAACGGCTTTAGAGAGAGAGAGTCATTTCATAAGTTGTTGAGGTCAATAATACATGGTCAAATGGGTTTAGGGGGTTGTAAGATAAAAAAGATGGAGGCTTTTTGCTTATAATTAATAATTTTAATTCTTAGGTCTTATGAGATATAGAAGTTAAAAATAGGAGAGAAGGGGATATTTTCCCTTTTATTTATTGGGTGTGGTTTCTATGAAGTTGCAAAAACAATCCAATTAAGGCGCCCCTCCAAATTTTATCATAACATGTAATTTTGGTGTAAAAAGTTTTTAGGATTATCTCAAAATTGATTTTTATATCTAATTATAAAATTTTAAACTCCAAAAATAGTTAAAATCAAGTAGATCTATAAACATATAAAAATCTTGAAAAAGGATGGTCTAGATATTGTGTTGCAAGATATACTATTTCTATGAAATTCTTATATATATAGTCATACATCTCGTTGTCGAGATGAATAATTAGATGGCTTTTCAACAATAAAACAATATTTTCCAATGGATTTTTAAGGTGCATCTGTAATTCTACATTTTAACGTTGCGACCTTATATAAACTTTTTTCTTATTTATTTTATATGATGAAAATGTATGCAAACAGTTGTATAATCATATTTACCAAAAAACGAAAAACAGTTAAATAATCATTGGAAAGTACATGTGATCCACCACATGCTATCCATTTCCATAGATCGCCGATTGTTTGGTGTTAGCATAGAAACTAAAAAATTTGGATTTTCAAGTCTTAAAATATAATGTATGGGATCATCAATTTCAAATCTTCATAGAACCATTAGATCCACATGATTTATGAAGTCTCAAATTTCATATGGGTTGAACATTGATTTTAAGGCTGTCATAAGGGTTTTAAGTCTTGAAACTGTTGGGCTCAAACTGTTCCAGCCCTCTTGCAAGAATGAGGATGTGTGCAATGGAGCCTTACCATTTGGGGTAAAATATTAAGCACTTTGTATGTATGTACGTGTGTGTTTATTTGTGTGTGTAAAATGAGAAAATAAGAAGCAATTAAAGCAAAAATTATGAATACACAAGATTTTATATGATTCACCCTTTTGGGCTACATCTTGGGGATAGAGCTAGACAATCCATTAAAAGTAATAGGGTTACATGGATTTGATGGAATAAACTATTTCATCCAAAATGCAATCTCTCTCTAGACAATCCATGAAAAGTAATAGGGTTACAAGGATTTCATGGAAGAAACTATTTCATCCAAGATGCGATCTCTATCTCTCTCTCATTTCTTATTTCAAGAGTTTCCTTCTCTTGGATTACAAATCTCCCACACTTTCTACAAGGGCTCTATGAGCTCTCTTCGGATTTTTCTCTAGAGGTTCTCTCTCTTGGGTTATCTCTTTCCAAAATGCACTCTTTCCTCTCTCTAGAGTACCTAAAAATACGACCTATAGCACATATTTGTATGAGTTGGTTAGGGTCATGTTTAACCCTTTCCACTTCTATTGTTTCTGATGACAAGGGATCCCATCTTCTTGAAAATCACACCAAGTCCTTATTTGCATAAAATGATATTGGGGTCGCTCTTCCTCATGGGATGGTGTTTGTAGGGCGAATTTGAGAGAATTTCAAACTGAAATCCCCTGACCTATAGCTATAAAATCAGTTGAGTAAATTTTTGATAGAGATGTCGTGGGAATGGTCAAATTATGATTTAAAGACTAATTAACCTCGAAAAGCCAATTTTTCTTCATAACCTTTTCGTCCAAAAAACAGAAATCTACTGCGAAATTAAGTCTACCTAAAATAATCAAAATAACCAAAATTAACTAATAAAAGGAAAAAAAAAAGTTTACTTGCCCAAGTCGGTTGGTCTGGGGAGCCCGAAGTTGGTGGTGCCACCTGTATCAGGACCAGATGTTATTTATGCCTCTTTGCCTTCACTTTTTCTCTTTAAAATTGTTGATTTTCCCCACTGAGATCTGCAAAAATTATTGGTTAGGGATATTTGAGAGACATTAAAATTGAATATAGGGTTTTGTAGCTTAAATCTAGGGTCACGACTTTTAGGATCTAAGCTTTGAAGGCTAAATTTCTAAGCAGGTTAAGAGGATCTATGCTTTTATTCTTAGGATTTGGTTTAGAAAATTAAAGTTCTAGGTATCTTGAGGGTTAAGCTTCTTAATTCTAGGTTTTCTCTGGAAATTAGGTCTAGATCTAAGGTTATGCGTTGGTCCCTTGAATGACGAGAAATAGCACCCTCATATATGCTTAAAAAGTCAGCTCTAAGTAGGTTGGAAATGATTACTACTGAAATTCTATGGAAAATTTGAGTTGACCAGGTCAAGAAATCTACTTTTTTTAGAAAGAATTGCCAAACTCTATGAAAACTGGTGTCCAAAGCTTTTGCTTGTAAAAGCTATGTGAGAGTAGATTTTACTGGGCCTATGGTTTAGACACCACAAGAAGTGGTGTTTTCAAACTTTGATCCAGATGCTAAGAAAACTGGTGTCTAAAACATGGTTGGCTGATTTTTCAGGATTTCGTTGACCTTTTGATCTTGATCCAAAATTTGTATTTTCTTGATCGTACTTTTCTCGAAAGCTTCTATCTAAGTCGGTTTTCTTATTTTTAGTGTTTAAGATGACTTTCAAGATTTTAGGATGGTTTCCTAGAGTTTTAGGATTATTTAGGAGATTCTTTAGGATGTTCTAGAAGGTTGGGACCATGTCCAAGGGACTATGGACCATAGAAACGGTAGACAATGGTGTATTTGGGTAGGATGGTCCCTAAGAGTCTAATAGACATTTTTAGGAATTTAAAAATTTGGAAAAATATGAGAAAAATGGAAAAAAATAGCCAATTCAAAATAGGACGTCTACAAATGGGATACCAAACAATCTTGTCCTCCAATCCTATATTGGGGGTGCTCCATTTTACAAATAACTTGGTGCTCATGTAACACCCATTTTATCCATGCTTCTGCACAACTCTTATTTCTCATGTCCAAGGTTTTTATCAAGATATGTGACACATTCTTTTTAGTATGGTTCGTCTCTTGCTACAATAAATTCTTCTCTAGGACAACCCAAATCCAATTTAATATACATCAATGTGCTTCATGCTTAAATAAAAGCTAGTGTTTACGCTCATGTCAATAACACTTCGACTATCATAGTGAACAATAGACTTGTCTTATTTCAAACCTAATTATCGGAGGAATATATTCATCCACGATCTCTCTTATCAACAGGACCACAAACTCTGCATCTTAGACTGACATGATATAATTTTCTAGGCGAAAGTAAACATGTATCCTAAGGTTGACTTCCTTGACTCTAGGTCACTAGCCATATTTGCATCCATGTGACCTTGTAAAATAGGTTGACCTCTCCTAAAACTTAAACACACTTTGAACCTCTAAGATCTCTAAAGACCACTTAACTGTTAATCGACGTTTCTTACTGGGATTTGTGATGAATCATGCCAACTGTGTCTGACATATCTAGATCACACATACCATGGTATATTTTAAGCTTCCTAGGGCCAATGCATAAGGTATTCTCTATTTTTTTTCTCCTTACTTGAAGGACTTTGCTAGATACCTTGCTTAAAGTGACCATTAAGTGGGGCGCCCACATATTCGCTTTGTTCCTGTTGAATCTTTTGAGTACCTTCTCAATGTATCTTTCTTGTAAGAACTATAGCTACTTAGTTTTCTGGTCGGGAGATATCTTCATGACCAATATTTGTTTGACCTGGTCCTAAGTCCTTCATAGTATATGCTTTGCTAAACTCTTGTTAATCTTATTAATGTTTTGTCTTAGTATCAACATCAACATGCACTAAAATGATGACGGTTAAAAGGATGATGAAATCACCGTCCGAGAACTTGTTAGCACATACACAATTTCTAAGTTTGTTCTCTTGTACTCATGATTTCACATGAAGGAATCGAACTTCTTGTACTATTGCCTTGGAACCTATTTCAACCTATATAGGCTCTTCTTCAGCTCGCAAACCATGTATTATTTCTCTTTCACCTTGAATTCTTCTAGTTGTTCTATATAATCTATCCCTGCAATTTGTTATGGAGAAAGGTGATATTGAAATCTTGTTGCTCAATCTCTAGATTCAAGCTGGCAAGTAGTCTAATATCACACGAATTGATAATATTTTCACAATAAGGGCAAAATTTCATCAAAGTTGATGCCCATGTTTTGCTTAAAACCCTTCATATGCAGCCTTGTTTTGTACATTGGTTGTGAGCTCTTTTCTGAATACCTACTTGTTTTTCAATTTACTTCTAGCCCTTGGCAACTTTACTTGGTCATTAGTGTAGTTTTATTGCAATGTATTTATATCCTTTTACACAAATTTAACCTACTCCTCCTTGTGTTCATCGATTTGAGCTTCTTAGTAGCTTCTGTGTCACCTCCTTCCCTACATATGATCTATTTTGATGTGGAGTATCTGTTTTGAGTGTTTGTATCTCTTAGAGGACCTTTTTAATTTAATTATGGTGGCAATTATTAGACAGGTTGCTCCCCCAACTTCACCTCTCTAACAGTTGGCGTGTACTCTTCTATGATTCATCATCATGGTTTCTTCTTGGATCTTCATATGTCTTTAATGTGAACCATGGTTGGAGGAACTATGACCCGACTTTGTAAATTATTGAAGATATGTAGCTTCTTTGGCTTCTTCATGTATTCAATGCTTAGTTCTTGAAAGATCACATCTATACTCCTGATCACCTTCCTGTTCTTAGGGTCCCATAGCCTATAGTCGAACTCTTCATCTAAGTAGCCTAAATAGATGTATGAGAGTGTGTTCATCAAGCTTAAATATTTTTCCTTGAGCACGTGCACAAACACATGCAACTGATTACCTTCAAGTGTGATTAAGACATGTATTTTCTGATCCAAACTCTCTTTGTGATATCACCACTAGTGGAAATGATGAAAATCTATTTATTAGATAATATGCTACGAGAATTGCTTTGTCGTACGATTCAACAACTTGGAAGAGGATTGCATGTTCCGTATTCTCTCCATAATTGTGCGACTCCTTCTCTCTATTATGCCATTATACAGAGGGGGGGTATATGGTCTTCTTGTTGCTTATTCTATGCTTGTCATAATGGCTTTTGAACAGTTTTTAGGTGGACTCCCTCATTGTCTAATTGGAGACACTTCGACAAATAGTCTATCTCCCTTTTCGCTTGGCATGGAAATTCTGAGAGACCTTAAAGACCTAATCTTTTAATTCATCAAGCACACCTATACCTTTCTTAAAATATCATTGATAAAAGTGATGACGTATAAGGCACCACTAAGAGGCTTCATACCCATAGGACGACATACATCTAAATACACGAGATCCATGATTTTTGTGTCAACTTTAGAGTCCATTTTGTAAAAGGACACTCTATGTCATTTGTCTACCAATGAGTGGTCACATGGAGTCAAACATATATTATTGACACTTGGGAAGATATGCTTCTTTGCTAATATGCACGATCTTCTTTACTTAGGTGGCTCAGTTGCATGTGCCACAAATCTAATGAGCATTCTTCCATAATGGTATTAACTTCAAGAGACTTGCACTTAGGCTTTGTAAAGTGAGTAACACTTCTTATCTTTAGCATAATGTCGGTCTTGATGTGTATATATCTCATTCTCACAATCTTTAATCCCTATCTTTGTGGAGCCAAAATCTCTCCCTTTATAAGAAGAAAATTAATGACTATATGGGATGACCCAAAATGATGTTCTGATATCTATAACCCAGTCATAATTGCACAAAGTTGATACAATACTTATACACATTTCACTATAGTTTTTGACCACCCTTACATCTTCTCCAATGGTCACTCTGCTACCATTCTTGGAAATGTCATCTTTCTATTCTTTATCGAGCTTCTAATACTTTTTTTATGTGCCCAATCTTGCCACAATGAAAGCAAGTCACTATCTTCTTGATTTTGATCTAGCTTTATCCTCAATTAGCTACTTTGGACCTGATTCATGAACCTTTTTCGATTTGTGACAGTAAATTGTGGGGTGGATGTGTTGGATGATCTTCTTTTAATCTATTTATTCAACAAACTACTAATTGTTGGAAGAAATTTTTTATCATCATGGGTCCCCGATCAATAAAGCTTAACAGACAGTGGAAATTTTGACAGTCTCATAATAGCCCCAGAACTGGCCAAGATCTTCATAAGAACTCTCAAAAGTCTCCTGCCAAGTTTCGTCATATTATGACATGTCTAAAGCAGCGTAGACTGATAAATAGTTTCGGCAGAATCAACCTCTAGTACCCTGAAACGGACCTTATAACTAGAGCTATATTTTCGTTATCTCAATTTACCGTGGGACCACTGCTATTGGATCCGGCACGGTTGAAAGCTCCCAAGGGGTCAAATTTTAGCTTGAACGGACACTCAGAAAGAAGTTATAGGTGAAAGAGCGAAACAAGAGTAGCCGCACGCTATTCCCATGCGGCCACCTTGCAACTCAACTCCATTAAAGGGGTAATCACGACTAGTGACTTTTGACGCTTATATCTCCCTTGTCTGAGTTTGGATCGTGCTCAAACTTGATGAAGTGTATTCATCTCATCGAGACGAGCATTTCGATATGTGGCACTCCCTGCGATAACGCTCGAGCGAGAATAAAAGCTAGAGAGAAGTTGCTGATCTGTGAAGAAAGTGCAGGAAAATTAACAACGTTGTGCCTTGCTCGAGCAGCCAAATCACACCGCTCGCAACGTCGATCGACATGAAACCAATTTTATCGCTTGCGTAAGAGGTAGGGCTAGCTCTAGTCTAAATGCCGTACATGATGAATGGTCAGATTTCGCACATAAAGCCGATGAAGTGAATGCAAATTTCATTATAGGAATTCTAGATTTCGGCAAAAACTCCAAAGTTGCAAAATCTTCGACCGGGCACGAAATCGAGTTGCGTTCGTTGCCCCGTGATCCTGATGGCATGCTCAGTGTGATCTAGCGAAGAAATCACAGAAAAACATTAAGGAACGAGTATACAATCGATCCCAAGTTTCAAGATTCATTCAAATTTCAAGTTACATGATTGTGCCTTAAAAACACAATCCATATCTCGAAGTTGGTATCAAATCGATCGCCATGCCGAGCCCTACAAGAAAACAACAATCTTTCGATCAAACGAGCATCAAAATGACCTCGGATCATCCATGAAATATCATGCACGTTCTAGGGCAACACATTGACAGTCTTGGAATTCCACAACTTGTTAGGAAGGGGGCAAATTTGTCATTTTGTACCATATTTTTTAATTTCTTTTATTTCAATTAAATCTTAATTTTCAGCAATTAGGTTTAGTTTTAATCAATCCACCCATGTTTGGGCACAATTCTATATATACCACGTATCATCATTGTGCGTAAAAAAAGCTTGAAACCCTTCACCAAAGAGAATTTTTACTGAATAGAATTCCCTTTCCTTCTCATTGTTGGGTTACGATTGGAGAGAGAGAGTAAGGAGAGAGAAACTTTTGGACAGGTACCTCTAGGCTCAAGGTAAATCTTTTCTCTCTTCTTTTCTTTCTTCTTGTTCTTCTGAGTCTCCCTCGGAGGCCATGCACGGCTGTGGCAGTGCCAGGCATGCCTCTTTCTTTTCTTTTTACCTTTCCTATGGTTTCACAGGTCGTGCTTGACGATGGCAACGCCATGTGTGATCTCTTTTCCTCCTTTTGTTAGTTCATCTCTATCACTCAGCGAGGCTTGTAGACGGCGCTGCTCATCACCGTCCGCAGATGTATCCTTAACGCCTTAGTGAAGAACACAGACGACGAAACTTATTGCCGCCCGTAGGGGTATCCCCCTGTTGCGCGCCAATCGCAGACGGCGTTGCCCATCACCTCCCGTGAGAGGTCGCGGCAACACTTATTGCCGTCTGCGAGCTTCCTTCACGCGCTCGGTGCCTACGGCCGTCCGCGAGCTTCCTTCGTGCATTCGCCCATGATCTTCCTTCTTGCTCTCGGTGCCTATCGCCGTCCGCAAGCTTTCTTCATGCTCTCGGTGCCTATCGTCGTGCGCAAGCTCTTCTTGCGCCCCACGCCTACCGTCGTGTGCCTTGGCAAGAATTGTCGCCGTGCGCCTCGCGAATGGTTGTCGCCACACGCTTCATAAGAGGCTTTAGCTACCCGCGCAAGGGTGTGCTGCCTTCTCGTGTTGCCCAACGGCGATGCCTACCACCGCCCTTGGTTCACCGCTTGCCCTCTAGCCGTGAGTGGTAGTGCTTAGCGTCGTCTAAGGGCTGTGACACTGCTACTCCGCGGTTATGGGTGGTGACGCTTAGCGTCGCTCGGGACCTCATCTCTTTGTCGTCTCGTGCATTCTCTTCATTCTCTTCTCACTTGACCGAGGGTGGACTCAGTCTAGTGTTGCCATAGCGGTCTTGTTGTCGAGCAACATTGCCGTCATGCTGGTCACAAGTACCATGCTCATCTTACTACCACACCAGATTAGGACAGTCATGTCGATCTTGGTTTCGAGTAGTATTGTCGTCGCACCGATCCAAAATATCATGCCCGTCTTGCTATCACTCCGGGTCGGTTATTGCACTGGTCCAGCTATCATGCTAGCCTTGTCCCCTAGATGAGTACCCTCTTCTTTTCTCCTCTCATTCAAACCTTCCACTTCATCACCTAATTTTGTACATTCTTAGCAATGCGAATGTGCGTTGCCCTAAGAAAAGGGCGGGCCTTTCGGCCCACTTGTCTTACAAATTAACCATAATAGTGTTGTACAAAAAATAAGGAGATTGCAGTTCAAAAGAGGCGATTGCAAACCAGCTGAAACAACTAAGGGGCTTTCTGTCATGATCTAAGAGAGAGCCCGCACGAGTCAGCCTGAGTAAGTCACAGATCCAGGTGACGTTGGTCTCCACCTCACATTCAAAATCCTCTCTCACCAATTGTATACCTACCCTTGTTCTTGAACAAGGTTCTCAAGAGAGCGATCTCAGGTCCCGTGTCTTCCAAACCCGAGACATGTGTCACCCGATCACCTAGATCCGAGAAGGCGAGATTGAGGCACCTAACTAGATTGGCAACTCCACTGGGGATATATTACCCCTTCGTCGGTTTGCTCTTATTTGATCAGTTTTTTCTTTTACTTTCTGCATTACTTTCTATTGCATCTGAGTTATTCAACTCGTTCATCCGAGTTGGGGATTTTCTCATCCCACACTCGTGGCTGTCCCAGGGAAGTGAGCTGCTCAAGCCTCCTTCCCTACACTTCTAATGAGTCAAGACTCATAGTCCAGCTCCCAGGTGCTTTCCTTGGTTGGTGTGAGAGGGGACTGAAAGGTCCTTGACTCCCCACTTCCTCGCCCTGCAAGGCTCCTTGCATTGGTAGCACATCTGCTACCGCACACAGCACACACCCTTCTACTGGTAGGTCCCTTGCCAGTCATATTGCTAGGGTACACTAGAAGGCTGCCTTGTCCACTCTCGCAAATGCAATCGAGTTGTCATCGCTTCTAAGGGTCGCCGCAAGGCTACCCCTTGAACTCCTTCACTACCCCTAACTTCTATATCAAGAGGCTCGGCACATGGAGGCAGAATTCCTGGGGTCTCCATCCTACGCACAGACCTAAAAGCTCGTGGTCCAACCACTCGAGCCACACCTCAGGGCAACTTTCATACTGCCTCGAACTCGTGTTCAAGGCTAGGCCTTCTCGAGCCAAACCCTGCATGTGCCATGCATCCCACAGCTCGGGGCAACTTCAGTTTGGCGTCAGCTCGAGCACATGAGGGTCGACGACTTTGTCCTCCCTCTCACCACACACAGCTTCACCCTGTGAGAGATGGGCTTCTACCCGGTCCCTCACAGACACAAGCTCGTGGGTCTCGACCTCCTAAGGGCGAACCAGTTGAGCAAACCCGGGCTAACTCCCAAGTCTCGGATGGTTAACCCTAAAGGTGCACACACACCAACTTTGTAGGTTCCTCCCCGATCCCGGCTCAAGCGACGTCATGAACCAGCTCCTTCTTCTATCCCTCCTCTCTCACCAGGCAAGTACCTCGAGACCTGATACTCAAAGGTCTTCCTTAAGAGTACCATCTTGAGCCAGCCTCAGGTCAGCGGTGCACGTAGGCCCCACAAAGGAATTCGGGGTAACGACCTGATGTTAGACAGAGGCCTCCCGCCACCAAGGCAGAAACCCAGGTTGCTTTCTGTCCTTGGACCCCGCTCTCTCCTTCAGCTCATAAACACGACCCTCGCATGCTCAAGAAAAGCGAGGCAATCCAAGCCGCAGGCTTAGTTTCGAAGTGAGGTCCATAGCCGCCTCAAGATCAAGCAGAAGAAAGGTCTCCAGATCCTGATCAATGAAGCCCCTAAGGCAGTTGAGGTTACCACCTTCGGTGACCTCCTGCCTCATAATCCCTTCTTCCATCTTCAGACTTCAGAACTTGACCAGGTTCAAGAATACTGCTCGGTGATCACTGTCCAGAAGCCACGGTCTCAAGACCGTCGAGAACTGGTCCTCACAAGGTCGGTATACAAGGCTGACTTGCCATGCATGACTCGCCAACCCCGGCCATCCATTACTCCACCTAGCTTTGACCTTCTAGAAGAAACGGTCAGTGTCATGGTGATTAACGAGATGAACGACGCCCACGAAGAACCGATGAATAGGTTCGAGGTAATTAACGAGATGTACGACGCCCACGAATAGCTGGAACGTCTAGAAGCCTTTAGGTCCCCTTCTTCTCATAGTTCCCAGGCAAACTTCCCCACCGGTCTCCCAAGACAGCTTTCCTTCTTGCGGGGTTTCCCAGACCGACATAGAAGCTAAGGTGGCCCATAGCCTCAAGAACAAGGTCCCAGGCATGCAAGAGGTTCCGCTCTACCAGAAGCCGTACCCTTCGTACATCGACCAGATGTCGTTTCTCCTGAACTATCAAAAAGGAAAGCTCCCCTGATCAACGGTACTACGTCCCACACCAGCATACTGCTCACTTCGAAGCGACCTGTTGAGAGACGGAGATTGACGGGTGACTCCTCCTCCGTCAGTTCGTCGAGACTATTGAAGGGAAAGCCTACCAGTGGTATGCTCGGCTGCCTCCAAACTCAGTGCATACCTAGCAGGAAATGGAGCAGTTGTTCTACCAATGCTTCTACGAAGTCTAAAGGAACATGGAAACCATCGAGCTCCTCACTCTAACTCAAGACCTTGGTGAGACAGTTGACAAGTTCATCGCCTGATGGAGAGAGCTGACAACCTTTCATGCCACTCCCATGATTGAGAAAGCAGCTGTCAAGACCTGCATACGAAACACGCTTCCTGAGATTGCCCTGCATGTCGAGGTCTTCAATCCACCCTCCATGTCAGAGCTCATCTCTAAAGCAGTTCGTATCGAGGTTCTGTCCAAACACCATGGCGGATCTCATCAGCAAACCTCTGGCTCGAACTCCCGCTCCAACAATCGGGGCAACCAATAGAAAGCAGTGATCAGTGCAGCCGTCATCGTGACTACCACTAACAAAGCCGCTCCTCAAACGCTGGACATCTCCAAGGCACAAATGTCTCAGGCTGGGGGCAAGCGACAGTTCTACAATAAGGTCCTGCCCCCTAAAAACATAAAGGGAAGTGACTTCTAGACCCAGCACCAGAACAAGTTGTATCCTTTTTACAAGGAGTGGTCCCTGCACTACTTTGACTACTACTCGATTAAAACATGATCTATCTGCCAGAGATCAGCACTCCAGAACAACATGGACAAGTGACATATGAAAGCTACTGTGCCTATCACAGGAAAGTAGGCCACCCCACTCAGGACTGCTATAAGCTCAACGACACTATCAAAGCCCTTATTAACAAGGGTCAGGTCATGCTCGAAGAGTTAAAGAAAGTGTTCGGGGCAACTGGGGCTTCTCTCATAGTGATAATACAAGAAGATAATGGGGCACCCGCCATCCTCCGTGCACTATTTTCCATAATTCTTGAAGAGGGACACATCACGCCAATGTCGACAAGGCAGCCTAAGTTCTTGCCTCCAGGAACGGAGAACCTCTGGTGCTCGTATCACCTGATACGAGGCCATGATGTGAGCGAATGCACTGTCTTCCACGAACTCTTGGCAAAGAAGATGCAGCAATGTCGGGAAGCTCATGGTAACCCAGAAGGACGCCCTCAAGTCCCTCTTCCACCAGTGCAAGAAGAACTCCCGATGCAAGCCTCGAGAAGAGCTAAGCTAGAGCCTCTGTAGGCCCTCTTCGAGACAATGATCTAATAAGGTCTCATCACTCCCCAAGCCTGCCAAGCAACCTAAGCGCATTGCCTAGGGTATGGTAAACCTCTGGTGCCCATATCACTAAGTATGGGGCCACGAGCTGAAAGAATGCTATGGGTTTGAAGCTATAGTCACTCAGAAGGTGGAGGAAGGCCACATCATTTGTGCCATTCTCTTAGAGCACTTCTAAGCTGTCACTCCCGTCCAAGAGGAAATCTCATTACAGGTCCCTTATGAGCATACACCGGACCCTTCAGAGCCCTCGACCTCTGAACCCTGGGAATTCTACTATGGGTGAAGTAGGCTCAAATCCCTGAAGTGTGAGGCAATCCACCAAGCTAGGACTACTCATCAGCCTGATATGATGAACCAATCCCCTCCTCAGGGATCCAAAAGGAGACGAGCACCAAGGTCAGCTCGCCGAAGGAACCACAACCCTCAGCCACCAGTCGAGGAAGAGTTTCTCTGACCCCTTCCTCTACTGCCAACCTCGTAGGACTTCATCCCAGGCGCAGCTCGCCTTATCTTGTCAACCAATCAGACGGACATCCCTGAGTCATCAATAGCTTGGGAGTCGTCCAATATGGGTGACGACACTAAAAGCACCCCACAACGGTAAAAGTTGGGGCAAGACCTAAAATACCCCCTGCACATATCCAATTCCGGCGACAATGTATAAAGCTGCATGGAACATTCTAACTCTTCTTCTTCTCCCTGCTCTTCTATTTCTTCCATAGGTGCAACTCGATAGTGCTCAGACTTCGACACTCTAAACAGAGAGCTTAGAGGCACCAACCTTAGCAGGTCGCAGAGAAAGCGCCTAAGAAAGATGCTGGCCCCCTGTCAACCCAAGCCAAGATCGAGCCACCCTCAAGCTCCTCTTCCAAAGACGCCTCCTACATGGTGCGGATCTTGGAAGTACCATCCAGCATGGGGCAAATGAACCTAAGATTGGGTAAGAAGCTACACCTTACACCTCAAAAGTTCAAGGTTCTCAAGTTTCCTGATCCTTCACTTTTCCCTAAGCCTCAACCTCAAACCTCTACATCCCTAATACAAATACCTATTGCCTCCCCATCAACCCAAACCGCACCAACTGAACAACAAAGTTAGCCAGTGTCACAAACCAAAACTCAACCAAAACCTGTTCCTAAGCCTACCCTACCACGTACACCAGTGACTGGATCAGGAACGCAGAAGACTAATGAGGATAAAGTTAAATACGATGTAATTGGGCACTTGAGAAACCGTCCAGCCCTTCTAAGTATATATGATGCCCTTCTGCTGTCTAGGGACTATCGTATGGCCCTGATGCAGGCTCTTTATAACCTAGAGGTATACGAGACTGAAGTGGAGCCTATTGAGGTTGACCCAGCCATCCTGAGTTGTGCTTGGCAATCTCATTTTTCGAAGATGACCTTCAGTTGGGAGGCGAATTCCACAATCGGCCCCTCTTTGTGCATGATGAACTACACGCCTGCCTTAGCAACCAGATCATGCTGGATGGAGGGTCAATAGTCAACCTGATCCCAAGAAGGATCCTCACCCGATTGGGATTAGGATCTGACGACCTCACTCCTACCCACATCACCTTGCAAGGGTTCAACCAATAAGGAGAAAAGCCAACTGGCACAGTGCGTCTTCGCCTCAAGATCGGTGACCTCAACGATTATGCTCAATTTCATGTGATCGACACCGATACATCTTACAACGTCTTGCTCGACCGCCCTTGGCTTCATGATCAGGGGGTGGTTCCTTCCACGCTCCACCAATGCTTTAAGTATAGCCGATATGGGAGACAACACAATGTCTATCATGACAAAAGACTGTTGCCTGTAGCCGAAACTCATTATACTGACGCTAAGTATTATTTCACCGACCTTTCAGCACCAAAAAAATCAAAGGATGATGTCTGGAAGCTTGTGAGAGAGACATGACCCTCGTCTCACGATGACGCTGAAGATCTAGGATGAATGATTACAGACATGTTCAAAGAGGAGGAAAGACAAGGCAAAACCCTCCGTTTCACTCTTATCTGCCCAACTATACCTTGTCACCTCTCCAAGGTCATGGTGCCTTCTCCCGAAGGCAAATCTTCCCCCTCTACTTCTGCTTCTAATTCGCCAGAACAAAATAACTAGCTAGAAGCAACTCCTGAGACTGAGAAAGCCTTGGAGTTAGACCTTCCAGCAGCGAGGGTTACCTATACGGCGGACCAACAAAAGGTTCTGCACTTCCCCATTGCTCGTTTAGAAGCAGAATTGGCACACCAACCACCGAGGAGGGTACTCCAAATTCCATCCTCATGGAACAAGGGTATCACCAATAGCCAAGAGAAGGTTTTTCACCTCTCAGAGGTTCTCGAAGAGGTACAAGACGATAAGAGGTAGCCCTCTGGCTCTCAGGAACAAGACCCCATAGTAGAGATGAGAAGCGAGGTTCGTAGCCTCCAGAATCAGTTGGCCATTATGCGCGTCGCTTCAAAGCACTTGAAGGAGTTTGTCCCAAAGTCTCAGACTTATGACGAGCTCAAAAGCAATGCACCTTGAATCGAAGCCAAAGCTCCCCCAGATTGGAGTATTTACAATGAACAGGCTCACCAAATCATGAGAATCATGAATTATGGACCCCTGTCCAATCAAACACTAAGGGGTGAGGAAGCAGCTGCTCCCACATTCGAGGTTGAAGCCACAGAAAGCGGTCAAAAGACGAAGGAAGAAGTGGGATATCCTTTTTCGTCTGACACGATGAAAGGGCAGAAGCAATAAAAAAGAAAAGAAAGACAAGGAAGAACAAAAGTCATGTCGCACATACAATAGAGAAAAGAATTTCCATTCATAAATCAAGTGGGCATTACAAGCTCATTTTCTCTACAAAAAAGAAGAAATGAAAAGAAAAAGAGAAAGAAGGAATTGCCATCCACGGTCATCGTCGTGTGCAACTCAATGCCGCGCGTGATAATCGCTGCATGCCTTCGTTCAAGGCTATCACCGTGTGCCTTCGTTAAGGGCTATCGTCGCGCGCCTTCGTCAGGGGCTATCATCACATGCCTTTGTCAAGGGTTATCACTGCATGCTTCATCAAGGATTTAGTGTCGTGTGCCTCACCAAGGGGCTAACATCGCATGACCTTCATCAAGGCCTTAACACCGTGAGCGCCATCCAGAACTTAGCGCCGTGTGCATGCCACAACACTCCCATCTGAACCTTTGTCCTGCATCTCTAGGAAGTTCATTCCCTACACCTCAGTCTCGCTCTTCATGAGTCAAGTTTCCAGTTACGACTCGGTTCCTAGGAGAGTCACTTTCCCTTATCACAGCCATGATCTAGTTGCATGACCTTAAATTGCATGGTTCAAACTATATGACCGTAAACTGTAGCGGAGGTCTAATTTCATGACATTAAAATTGCATAGTCCTAGATGCATGACTTTAAATTGTGTGGCCATGGTCTGAGCTACGAGAACTTAATACTGTAATGCCAATCCCTGTAGTAAAATGATAAACAATGCGACAAATAGTCCACACGCATGACTTTAAACTGTGAAATAGATGCAACCCTTCGCTAGGTGTATTCCATCAACATCTCCAGTGGAGGTAGGCGTATGCAACATAAAAAGGGAGTCATGCTTACCCCTTCAATCCCCAGTAGGTTTGTTTTACACCAACACCCCAGTAGGAATCACACCCTATTGCGACCCACTACCCCCAGTGGGGTTGAATCTGTACTCTGGCCTGTCAATCTCACTAGAGTTACATCATACCATCACTCATCATCGTCAGGGAGTCACAATTACCCTCTTAATCCCCCATGAAGTTCGCTTCTGCTTGCCACTCTTTAGGACCACCATCTTCATCTAAATCTCTCTGCTTGCGTAGAGCCTCAACTATCTTTATTCTCTTGGAGTCAGATTACTATCCATAGATCTATTCCCCATACAGCTTCACTTACATGGCGACCCACACAATGGTTCATGCTGCATGACCTTAAACTGCACAGCCATGGTCCATGCTGCATGACCTTAAACTGCACTGTCATAGTCCATGCTGCATGACCTTAAACTACACAGTCGTGGTCCATGCTGCATGACCTTAAACTGCACAGTCGTGGTCCGTGCTGCATAACTTTAAACTGCATAACTATGGTCCAAACTATATGACCTTAAATTGTAGCACAGGTCTAGTTGCACAACCTTAAACTGCTTAGTCCTAACTGTATGACTTTAAACTGCATAGCCACGGTCCGAACTATATGACCATAAACCATAGTCTACATCATACCTGCATGACATTAAAAGGCTCCGCATCATGGTCCAAACTATATGACTTTAAACAGTAGTGGATATCTAGTTGTACAACCTTAAACTGTTTGGTCCTAGTTGCATGACTTTAAACTGCATAACCATGGTCCGAGCTATAGGACCTTAAACCATAGTGCATGTCTTGGCCCCATGAAGTTAAACTGCTTTGCTCATGTCTAGGAGGCATGACCTTAAAGACACCCCCACACATACCCGCACACCCCCTTTATGTGCATTTCATGCACGCTTTCGCTAACCGACCCATTCGTGTGCGCGCACCACCTTCATTGCTTCCCCAGTGAACCCATTCACTTCACTAGCACTATTCATCATTCCCCAATAAGTCTCATCCAAGCTCACAAAATGGTGAACCATCGCGCCATCCATACTCGTCGTCAGCTAGTGGGTCACCACTTTTCACCCACCTTTCATACATCTTCCATCTTTCCTAGGTAGCCTCACGTCATTCCCCAAAGTGAGTCAAGTACATTACCATTCTCACTCTATGGCCTCCACAGACTGCCATTCATCACCACTACAGTTCAGCTGTATGATCCTAAACTATAGTGCACATCATGGTCGCATGACGATAAAAGGTTTCGCATAGGTCTCGAAGGCATGACCCTTCACAAAAAACGGCCATGGTGTACACCTGAACAGGGGAACGCCATGAGTAAAATCGACAGACGGGCATGGTCACGAAACCATGAGTAAAAGAGTCTCGTGAAAATAAAAACCCGAGCACGGTGAAAGCCCCAAAAGGGCACCGTGAGTAAAAATGGATGAAAAGGGCAGACATGGTCACAAGGTCATGGGTAAAAGAACTTAAAAACAAAAGAAGTTGGTGAAAACCGTCTTTACGGTGCCACTTCCCCTGTTCAAGTGAAAATCCACAAAGGGCGCTTGGATCAACAAAATTGCCTCAGCCAACACACAATTGCCAAAACAGTCATATTTATGGCTGGTCTCAACAAAATCCTTAAATGCCAGCATCCAATCCAATCACAAACACAAAATGGCTCATCCAGAAGTGAGAGCCTCATGAGATCTCCCACACTTCACCTCCAAAAACAGCAAGAGTCATTGAGGGTGAGGATGATGACTGAAAGATCCCTCCAAAATGCTAAAGATCCCCCTGAAGGTAAGAAATTGACGAAGCCAGGGCCTAATCTGCCAAAGACTTCAGGGTAATGTCTCTTCATGAGATCACCTTGCCTAAAACCTTCCTTAGTCGACAGGCCTAGATTTTTGGGACAAGCTGCTAAAAAGCCCCTGGCTGGACTGGACAGGATGGGGCCCAGTATAAAGACAATCCTAAAGTGCATGCTTACTTTCAAGACCTGCTCAATATAGGATACTTCCAATGCACTCAATCCATGAAAGTCAGGTCAGAAGCTCAAGCCTTAAGCCAAGTCCAATATTTTGGCTCAAACCAAGATAATCCTAAGGCTGTTAGCTTGCCAATCCAATCCACTACGGGTCAGATGTCTGGTTCTAATCATCACTCGAGCCCAAGACAACCTAGAGGGCAGACTCCATCTGGCAATAGCTATGGCATTCCTTCATTCTTTCAGTCCAGTATTGAGGCAAGAGAATACCTTAACCCTAGGGATAGATCATCCAACCAAGGTCACAATCAGGTAGACCTAGCCACCCAAGGTCAGAGGTCTAGTCGTCATAGCAGCTTGAGTAGTCCATCCCAATTAAGTGATGATCATATCTTGTAGGTCTCCTCGCGTGGCCAAATTGTGCAACCTCCGAGTAATGGGTATGCTCTGACCCATCTCAGCTCGAGTGAGTCTACAAGCCGACAATTGGCACTTCAAGTTCAACATTAGGCTCAGTCCTTGGGGCAACTCGCTACATGGGCAACAGCCAGTTTATACGAGCCACATACCAAAAAGTTAGGTTCAACAAACCATACAACCGAGCTAGCTCACAGCTATAACGACGACTCAATTCACTCGTCTGAAACATCTTCAAGGCTCTTTAGAGAAAATGAGAATATGGGATTTCTAAACTCCTAAAACTTATGTATAAGAAATTCTAGGACACCTAGAAGATCTACCAGTGGGATTTGTGATGCCACAATTCATAAACAAGTTTCCAGGGAAAAAGGATATTGAGGCATGCATCAACACCTACTTATTGATGGTCCACACACTGCGAGACCGACCCAACCAACTTAAGGTTCTCGCATAGTTTAGCAAAAGAAACCTTGATGTGACACTAAAGATTCATGAAGGATGACCCTCAAGCAACTCCTGACGAAATATTCAGGCAATTTTCCTCCTGCTATAGCGACGGAAGACCAAGACCCATCACCCTTAGTGAGTTAACTTCCACCAAATAGAAGTTCCTAGTTTATAACCAGATTCATAGAGGCTGCTATGCGGGTTATTGAAACTCCACTCCCTGAAGCCTCGAAGGTAAGCTTAGCATTAGAGAACATGACTCCAGAATATATCATATTCTTCAGTATGGGGGCATTCCCTTACTCATTTAATGTTATTCTTGAAAGAGTATCGCGGTATGAGCGAGCTAAGGAAGATAAGGCCGCAGCCGAAAAACCCTCTTAAGAAGGAGATGTGAACATTATTAAGAGACGCAACCTTTCTGCAAACCATTCACAAGGAAAGACTAAAATTCATTTTATCACTTGGAGATCGCAGACTTCTACACCAAAGGAATTCACTCCCATTGATGTGCCTATGACTGATGTCATGAAGAAGTTGCTTAAGGCAAGGCTCATAGAATTACTGACAGAAACCAAGATTCCTCCTTTCCATGGAGACGATACATCTCAATCGTACGATTGGCACCAAAACTATACCCATAACACTGAGGAATATCGAGTTTTCAAACATAGAGTTCAGAACCTCATTGATAATGACACGATAAGTGTTAGAAAGAAAGAGGCTGATAACGTAGAAAATCCAGAAACTTTAGATGCTTCGACAAACAAATTTGATGTCAACTTAATTAACTCTTGAGAATCACAAGTTGTGCCCAAACCCGAAGACCATCCACAACGGACATGGAGTATAAGAAGAAATCAACTGAAAAGTCCAGTAGAAGAAGAACAAAATGAGCATAACCTCACCCATGAGTTAATGACTAAAGATCAAAGCAGCGAGGATGATCTTAGCTCCAAGCCCATAACCGAAGAAAGGGGAAAAGAAAGGGGTATCGCATATGGAATTCCACTCCAATATACACTCCCAAAAGTGGCACAAGAAATCCTCATCATCGAGAGCCACACTAAGGCATATGAACCCTTCAACACGTACTTCCAAGTTAACACAATAAAAGGTTCACACGTGTGTGGCAACAAATCAAACTCACAAGAGCAATATGAACTCGAGCATAAGCTCAGCCAAGGTTATGAAGCTATGAATTCCCAAGCCCATGATGACAAGAAAAATCTTAATTCTGGGACAATAACTCGTGAGGGTAAAAATGAGCAAGTGCTAAAAGGAAACCCTTCACCCCACAACCTTGACGACCGACCTAAGAGGGATCAATAAGATGAGGACGACCTGTTAGCATTGATGTGATCCAAATCAATGAGAAGGGATCATCTTCCAAACAAGGGGTCAACACCCGAAAGTCTCCCATTACGCTTCCAAACAAGGAGCCAACACCTCAAATATTAAAAAAAGTCGAACCTTTGGAAATTCTAAGGGCCCACCTAGGCCACCTACACTAGACTTCTTTGCCAACCCACCTATATGGGATGAGGAGCCAAGCTTAGAAGATTTAACCGAGTCACCTCTCGAGGTGAACTCAGTTATAAATGACGGAGAAGCAAAGAGCCTGAATTTGACTATTCCCAAAGATTTGGTATCTTCACTATAGTTGATAGAGCTCGAACATTTGGAAATTCTAAGGGGCCCACCTGGACCACCTTCACAAGATTTCTTGAATGATCCACCAATATGGGATCAAGAATTGGCTATTGAAAATCCGACCATGTTACCTCCTCAAGAGGTAAGCTCTCGAAAAGTCATTAATGACATGAGCTCAACTGTGATAACCGGAGCACCACCATATCAAGAGAATTCATCATGTGAAGAATAAGTTCCCAACGTAACAGAAAGCCCTGCAGGGGCAACCCCATCAAAATATTCAATAGGGGTAAACTCCTCTCATGAAGAGGATACGATAGGGGCAACTAATGAGTTTGACTCCTAACATGCGGTAAGGCCATCTGATACCAACTTAATCACTCTTCTGGTACGAGAGTCTCACCTAAGCTCGAGTATTGAGCAGGAGTCTACTACGGAGTTAACCACTTTCAAATAACCAAATAAGGCATTCATGCCTCATGTTTCAAAAGGCATTAACACCTAATGAGTCTATCTGTCCATATAGAAGACTGAGGGATTAGGAAACTGAGATTGATTTGTAGTCCCAAAATCAAGGTTCAAGTAGAGCAGTTTAAAGGAAAAGTTCAACGAAGACTCAACAACTATTGTCAAAGAGATTTTGGATGCCAACTTGGGTTAAGGGAAATCAGAGGAAGATCGATATTTGAACCTCCCTGCCACTTGGAGGAGGGAAAGATGATTGAATTCTTACATGATCGTAAGGTGAGTTGCTGAAAAAAAAAAAAAAAAAAAAAGAAAAAGGGGGCACCTTTGGACTCTTCTTCTTCCTCCCCCTCTTCCTTTGTCATTGTTATCTTCTTCTTCTTCTTCAAAAAAAAAAGCTCAATTGGCCTGAAAATCCAAAAGGAACCCCAAGTGTTGGAAAAAAAGGCTACCGGACTGAACACCCGAAAGGGGCCCCGAGGTGATGAAAAAGAAGTTCTCTCCTTCCTTCTACTCCCGAAAGTCTTTTCTCACTAAACATCTTCTCTTCCTCCCCTTGAGACAAAGTGGTGTTAAAAGAAAATCAGTAAACATTAGCCTGACGAAACATTGTTAAGAACCTAAAAACTCATGCAACGTAAAAGAGTCGAGACATGTACTATCTATTCCCATATTTCAATGGAAGACGTCAAACTCATGCGACGTAAGAGAGATGAGACAGGTACTGCCTATCTCCGTATGACGTGAAAGGTCAGGTGTATTCAAGGCACGACCACACTGTTTAATGGAAAGATGTCAAACACGTGCGACGTAAAAGAACCGAGACAGATACCGTCTATTCACGTATGACGTGAAAGGTCGGGAGTATCCAGGGCGCAACCACCCTATTTCAATGAGAAAACATCAAACTCATGGTATGTAAAAGAGTTGAGGTAGGTACCGTTTATCCCCATATGACGTGAAAGGTCGAGTGTATCCAGGGCACAACCACCCTGTTCGATGGAAAAACAATCAAACTCGTACGACGTAAAATAGACGAGACAGGTACCATCTATCTCTGTATGACGTGAAAGGTCAGGTGTATCCAGGGCACAACCACCCTGTTCGATGGAAAAACATCAAACTCATGCGACGTAAATGAGCCGAAGCAGGTACCGTCTAGCCCCGTATGACGTAAAAAGATCGGGTGTATCCAAGGCACAACCACCCTGCTTGATGGATTCTGTCTATACCCGTATTGACATAAAAGGGTCGAGTGTATGATCCATCGCTGCATGACTCTACACTTCTTAGAGGGCTTTATGGTTACAGGAGTTAAAACTCCTAACCAACATTGTTTTTCGAAATATCTTTTGAAACATTGTTAAGAACCTAGATCGTTTGAAATTTTGAAAGGTGAGTGGTGGTATCCTATATTTTCAAGACTGTGTTTTGCTCGAAACTCCAGAGAACTCTCATTGAATTGCAATACAAGAGCTGAGGTTGGAAGTTAAAGAAATACTTGATTCTTAGTCCTGAAGATTCAAGCAAGGATCCGATACGCTCATATAGGGACCACCAAAGGAGCCATAAGTGGCAAAACTGTAAGGCCCGTCCCTTTTGAAAGTGTATTTTTAATTTGATTGTTAAAATCCTCAATTTCCAAAACCCTTTTAAAAATGACTTCCTCCATCACTACAAGAGGTTAAACTGTTAGTCGATCTGGCCTTATTCTCGAAGCCAACTTCCTACGCATATTATGAAGGATTGCAACTTGCTAGGCACGCCATGGTTGTATGAGTATAACTACCAACTACCACATATCGGAGATGGGTGAACCTCTCCAATGACGATATTGGCTAGTCTGGGAGCATTTTTCTGTTGACTGAATCCCCTGAGGCGAAATGAGTAAGCTCATCTTCGTGTGTGTGTATGATATCCCAAAGTCCAATTCAGAAAAATGTCAAACTCGAGCGACCTAAAAGAGTCGAGATAGGATAAACGTCAAACTCGTGAGACGTAAAGAGCCGAGACAGGATAAACGTCAAACTCGTGTGACGATAAAGAGTCGGGATAGAAAAAATAGTCAAACTCGTGCGACATTAAAAGAGCCAAGACAGGAATAAACATCAAACTCATGCCACGTTAAAGAGCCGAGACAAGAAAGACGCTAAACCCATGAGACATTAAAGAGCCGAGAAAGGAAAAAATTCAAACTCATGAGATGTTAAGGAGTCGAGATAGGAAAGACGTCAAACTTGTGCGACATAAAAGAGCCGAGACAGATATCGTCTACCCCCGTATGACGTAAAAGGTCGGGTGTTTTCAGGGAACAACCACTATGTTTCAATGGAATGACATCAAACCCGTGCGATGTAAAAGAGCTGAGGCAGGTACCATCTATCCCTGTATGATGTGAAAGGTCAGGGGTAGTTAAGGCACAACCACCCTGTTTAATGGAAAGACGTCAAAATCATGCAACGTAAAAGAGCCAAGACATGTACTATCTATTCCCATATGACATGAAAGGTCCGATGTATCCAGGGAACAACCACCATGTTTCAATGGAAAGACGTTAAACTCATACGACGTAAGAGAGTTGAGACAGGTACTGTCTATCTTCGTATGACGTGAAAGGTCAGGTGTATTCAGGGCACAATCACATTGTTTAAAGAAAAGATGTCAAACACGTGCGACGTAAAAGAACTGAGACAGATACCGTCTATTTTCGTATGACGTGAAAGTTCGGGTGTATCCAGGGCGCAACCACCCTATTTCAATCGAAAAACATCAAACTCGCGTGACGTAAAAGAGTTGAGGTAGGTACCGTTTATTCCTATATGATGTGAAAAGTCGAGTGTATCCAGGGCACAACCGCCCTGTTCGATGGAAAAACAATCAAACTCGTGCGACGTAAAATAGATGAGGTAGGTACCATCTATCTCTGTATGACGTGAAAGGTCGGGTGCATCCAGGGCACAAGTACCCTGTTCGATGAAAAAACATCAAACTCATGCGACGTAAAAGAGCCGAAGCAGGTACCGTCTAGCCCCGTATGACGTAAAAAGATCGGGTGTATCCAAGGCACAACCACCCTGTTCGATGGAAAAACATCAAACTCATGCGATGTAAAAGAGCTGAAGCAGGTACCATCTAGCCCCGTATAACGTAAAAAGGTCGGGTGTATCCAGGGCACAACCACCCTGTTTGATGGATTCTGTCTATACCCGTATTGGCATAAAAAGGTCGAGTGTATGATCCATCGCTGCATGACGTTACACTTCTTAGAGGGCTTTATGGTTGCAGGAGTTAAAACTGCTAACCAACCTTGTTTTTCGAAATATCTTTTTCTTTTCAAAATTTTCACTATATGTCTTATGTTTTTCAAAAACTTTAATGTCTTTGTCAAAATCGTTACTTGTCCTTGCTCTAGGGTTCTATTTCAAATCTCCCCTTACTTTCAAAAGTTCTAAAAAATTCTTAAAAAAAATGAAGGAGCCTGGATACCCGTATATGATGATTACCGTGTTGCCGCGATTCCCGCGTTGCTGCCTCATCTCTCACTTCGGATTGACCGAAAAATCTCTTCCTATAGAAAGCCTTTTCCTATAGGCAACCTTAGAAAACCCTAAGGAGATTAAAGAAAATGCCAGGGTTAAAAATTCAAACTACAAAACCCCCTAAAGTTAAGTGGCATGGCTAAAAAATCCAACTTGAGTTTCAAGCTTGTATAACTCACCGACATCTCACACCAAAAACCCTAAGAGGAAAAATGCCCTAGGTGGGTGAGCTCGGTGAGCGCAATGACTCCGAGGGATAATTGGTATGCCCCCTGACCACGTGACCTCAGGAAGAAATTTAAAATATCTGCCTTATCTTTAACGTTTACCTGCCCCTCGAATGATAGAGAACACCAAAGTATCTACTTCTTTTCCACTCACTTGTCCTTCAAAGGATAGGGACTGCCAAAAAGAGGCAACTGTAGACACCCGATTTTAAATCTGGTAAATTCTATGGTTTTTTTAACCCTTAAACCATATTATCCTAGTAGGACTAATTTAGTTACCCTAAAACTATCCAAATCCTATCCCAGTTTGAAGTAGAGCCCAAGAGCTTTCCAACGGTCCAAAAATCGCCTAAATTGGACATACTGATAAAAAAAATATAACAAATAACAATTTAGTCCCTGTGAGACCCAATTGTCGAGCTGCGGGCTGGGCTGTAATGGGCCCGATAGGCCCAGATGCGGGCTGATGATGCAGTCAATGCATATGATGATGCAGTAGACACGTTTTCTTTAATTAGATGAGGCTAAAACTTTAAGATAAATCCAAAAAATTCTGAAAAAATTCTAAAATATTTAGAAAAAATCACCAATTGAATCTTATAAATACTCTCTCGTCCTAACCCAAAAGGAAAGAGAAAAAAAGACCAAAAAAACCTTAAAATTTGTCGAAATTAGGAAAATTACCCATAAATACTAAATATAGGAAACACCCTTAGAAAATTCCTTAAAATCTAGGAAAAATCCTAAAAAATTAGAGAAAGTCTCAGAATTCATATTAAACCTCTCAAGATCACAAAAAACATTATAAAACTAAGAAAATTATCCTCCAGAGCCAAGAGAAACATAAAGAAACAAATAGAGATTGAAACCTTAGAGCTTCAGAAAGTCAGAAACCCTAACCTCTTGAGACCCTAACCCCCAAGCTTGAGAAGACCTAGACTTGGGGCACAACAACCCTAGATTAAAACTAGAATTAGGTCACAATAACCCTAGATCTAACCCTTCTATACCACAGATCTGTTGGTCAACATCTGAATCAAAGAGGTAAAGAGGACCGGTTCAATACGGGCAAGCCCTCGAAGGCTTGGGAACCTCAGGCCATCCGACCTGGTTTGGTATTGTTTCTTCCTCTCTCTCTCTCTCTCTCTTTCTTTTTTTATTGTTTTATTTATGTTTTTATTTATTTTGATGTATAAACTGTCTTTAAAATCATACTTTAATGCTTTGGATCATGTTGGCTCTGCCATAGATCTGAGAGTAGATCTGCTCGTTTTCGGGCAGATCTGGCCTCAGATATGAATTTGATCAGTCCCACTTTCTCTACCAATTTAGTTACATCTATTTTATTAGTTTAAGGTGTTAATATTCGAGAGATCTTAATCGGAAGATCTATCATATTTTCATCGGAAACAAAGGTATACTTGCGTAGATACAAGTTAAGGGGAGGGGTCATTCCTTGTCTTTCCTCTTCTTTAAACATGTCTGTAATCATTCACCCAAGGTCTTCAACATCCCTATGAGAGGAGGGTCACATCTCTCTCATAGGCTTTCAATCATCATCCTTTGCCCTTTCTGGTGCAGGAAGGTCTATGAAATAGTACTTAGCATCCGCATAGTGAGTCTCGGCTACAGGGAACGGTCTCTTATTAGCAGAGACCGTGTGCTGTCTCCCATCTCGACTGTACTTGAAGCATTGGTGGAGCCTGGAAGGGACCACCTCCTGATCATGAATCCAAGGGCGGCTGAGCAAGACATTGTAAGATTTATCGATGTCAATTACGTGAAACTAGGCGTAACAGTTCAGGTCATCGATCTTGAGGTAAAGACGAACTATCCCAATCGACTTTTCTCCCCATTGGTTGAACCCTTGCATAGTGATGTGGGTAGGACTGAGGTCTCTAGACCCTAATCCCAGTTGGGTGAGGATCCTTCTTGGGATCAGCTTGACTACTGACCCTCCATCCAGCATAATCCGGTTGATAGGGCAGGCGTGTAATTGACCATTCATGAAGAGGGAGCGATTGTGAAATTTGCCTCCCAACTACAGATCATATATGGAAAAGGTGATTGCCAAGCACCCACCCAGGATGGCTGGGTCCACCTCAAAAGGCTCCACTTCAATTTCGTACACTTTCGGGTTAGAAAGGGCTTGAACTAGGGCTATACGATAGTCTCTGGACAGCACAAGGGCGTCATAGATGCTTAGAAGGGCTTGAAGCTTTTTCAAATGCCCAATTACGTCATATTTCACCTTCTCCTCATTAGCATCTGTGTTCTTGATCCAGTCGTTGGTTTGGGTGGTAGGGTAGGTTTAGGAGTAGGTTTTGGTTGCGTTTTGGTTTGTAATGCTGGCGGATTTATTTGTTCGGTAGGTGCGGCCTGGGCTGATGGGGAGGTAATAGGGATTTGTATTAAGGATGTAGAGGTTTGAGGTTGAGGTTTAGGAAAAAGTGAAGGATCAGGAAACTTGAGGACCTTGAGCTTCTGAGGTGAGGGCTATAGCTTCTTCCCTGATCTTAGGTTGCTTTGCCCCGTTATGGATGGTACTTCCAAGATCTGCATCATATGGGAGGCCTCCTTGGAACAGGAACTTGAAGATGGCTAGGACTTGGCTTGGGTTGCCAGGGCATCGGCAACGGATGCTTCCACAACGATCTGTTGATGTTGGTGCCTTCAAGCTCTCTATTTAGAGTGTCGAAGTTTGGGCATTGCCGAACTGCACCTGTAAAAGAAATAGAAGAGGAGGGAGGAGAAGAAGAAAAAGGGGAGTTAGAATGTCCTGAGCAGCTTTTTATGTCGTCGCCAGAATTGGACTTGTGCAGAGGGTGTTTTAGGTCTTGCCCCGGCTTTGACCATTGGGGGGTGCTTTTACTGTCATCACCCGTTTTGGATGAGTCCCGAGCAGTTGATGACTCAAGAACGTCCACTTGATAAGATGAAGGGATAAGGCGAGTTGTGCCTAGGATGAACTCTTGTAAGGTCGACAGTGTAGGAAGAGGCCTAAGAAATTCTTCCTCGATTGGTGGCTGAGGAATGTGGCTCCTTTGAAGTGCTGACCTAGGTGCTCACCTCTTTTTGGATCCCTTGGGAGGTGTTTGGTCTATCTTATCGAGCTGATGAGTAGCCCTAGCTTGATGGACTGCCTCATGCTTCAGGGACTTGAGCCTACTTCACCTATGGTAGACTTCCCAAGGTTGAGAAGTCGAGGGTTCTGAAGGGTCCAGTGTATTCTCATAGGGGACCCGTAGTGGGATTTCCTCTTGGATGGGAGTGATGGCTTGGAAGCATTATGGGAGAACGACACAAACTATGTGGCCTTCCCGTACCTTCTTCGTGACTATAGCTCCGAAATCAGGGCATTCTTTCAACTCATGGCCCCATACCTTGTGATATGGGCATTAAAGAGTATCTGCACCCTGAGCAAGACGCCTAAGTTGCCTGGTGGGCTTGGGAGTGACGAGACCTTGTTGGAGCATCGTCTCGAAGAGGGTCTAACACAACACTTTCCTGAGCTTGTGTCGAGAAGTCTTCTTGCACTGGTGGAGCAGGGACTTGAGGGTGTCCTTTTTGGTTACCATGACGTTCTTGGCGCTACTGCATCTTCTTTGCCAAGAGCTTGTGGAAGCCAGTGCATTCGCTTAGGTCATGGCCTCATATCCGATGATACAAACACCAGAGATTCTCAGTTCTTGGGAGCAGGAACTTGGGTTGCCTTATCGACTTTGGCGTGATAGCACCTTCTTCGAGCATTATTGAGAATAGTGCACGAAGGACAGCGGGTGCCTCATCATTGTCTTGGATTGTCACTATATGGGAAGCCTCAGTTGCCCAAAATGCTTTCTTTAGCTCTTCGAGCTTTATCTAGCCCTTGTTAATAAGGGCTTCGATAATGTCTTTAAGCGTATAGCACTCTTGAGTGGGGTAGCCTACTCCCTTGTGATAGGCACAATACCTCTCATGTGTCTTCTGTCTAGCTTGCTCTAGGGTGTTGACCTCCGGCAGCTAGATCATGTTTTACGCTAGTAGTAATCGAAGCAGCGGAGGAACCCACTCCTTCTTGAAGGGGTACACCTTGTTCTGGTGCTGGATCCAGTTGTCACTTCAATTTATATTTTTATGGGGTGGGACCCTGTTATAGGACTACTGCTGCTTGCTTGCCTCCAGCCTGGGGTGTCTGTGCCTTGGAGAGGTCCAAAGTTTGAGGGGTGGCTTTCTTAGTGATAGTCACAATGATGACCTCACTAATCACCGTTGTTTGCAGATTGCTCGATTGTTGGAGCGAGAATTGCAATTGCCCCGATTGTTTCCCGAGCTAGCGGGCTGCTAGTGAGATCCACCAAGGTACTTGGACAAACCTTCTATACGAACTGCTTTAGAGATGAGCTCTGACATGGAGGGTGGATTGGAGGGCTCAACATGCATGGCAATCTCAGGCAGCATATTTCGTATGCAGGTCTGATTTGCTTCTCTTTTAGTCATGGGAGTGGCATGATACGTTGCCAACTCTCTCCATTGGGCGATGAACTTATCGACCGGCTCACCAGGGTCTTGAGTTAGAGTGAGAAGCTCGATGGGTTCCATGTTTCTCTGGACTTCTTAGAAGCACTGGTAAAACAATTGCTCAATTTCTTGCCATGTGTGTACCAAGCTTGGAGGTAGCCGAACATACCACTGGAAGGCTGGCCATTCGAGATTTTTGACGAACTGACGAAGGAGGAGTCACCCGTCAATTTTCGACTCTTGATAAGCTGCTTGGAAGTGAGCGGTATGCTGGTGCGGGGACGTAGTACTATTGAACGATGGGAGCTTCCCTTTTTTATAGTTTGGGGGAAACAACACCTGGTCAATATACGAGGGGTTTGGATTTTGGTAAAGCAACGCCCCTTGCATGCCTGAGACCTTATTATTGAGACTGTGGGTCACCATGGCATCTATGTTGGTTTGTGAAATCATGTGGGGAGTAGAGCTGTCTTGGGAAGCCAGTGGGGGAGTTTGCCCTGGAGCTGTGTCCTCTTCAGGCTGGGAGTTGGCCTCATGATGAGGAGGAGAAGTGGAGGACCTGAAGGCCTCCACGCGATCCATCTTTTCAAGAATGGACTACATCATCACCTCGAACCTGTTCATCTGCTCTTCTTGAGTGCCACCATGACACTGACTATTTCTTTTGGAGGGTCAGAGCCAGGTGGAGTAGTGGATTGTTGGGGTTGGCGAGTCGTACGCGGCAAGTCGGTCTATAGGGGGTCAGCCAGCCCCGATTGGACTAGAGCCTTTTACGTCCACCGTGTGAGGACCGATTCTCTACGGTCTTGGGACTGTGAATTTTTGGTAGCTCGGTCTTTTCCTGTGATGGTAACCACTGAGCAATCTTGGAGTTCTTGCTTAGGCTCTGTAATTCGAAGAGGAAAGAAAGGATTGTGAGGCAAGAGGTCATCAAGAGTGGTAACTTCAACTGCCTCAGGAATCTCTCTAGTCAGGAGTTGCACGCCTCTCTTCTGCTTGATCCTTAGACTGTAATAGATTTCAATCCTGAATCGAGCCTAATACTTGGAGTGCCCCGTCTTTCTTGAGCATGCGAGGGCTGTGTCTATCAGCTAGAGCAGAGAATGAGGTCAATTCGAGCTGTCGTCTTAGAGTTTGTGGGCCTCTATATGTCATTAGGCCTTTGCCTCAAATTCCCTTGTGAGGTTTGGGTGTATGGCTGACCTGAGGAAACTGACTCAAGATGGTACTCTTAAGGAAAACTTTTGAGTACCAAGTCTTGAGGTGTTTGCCTGGCAAAGGAAGAGCGACAGAAGAAGGAACAGGCTCACGACTCTGCTTGAGTCGGGATCGAGGAGGAACTTGTGAAATTGGTGCGTGTGCACCTTTGGAGGTAGCCATCCGGTGACTTAAGGGCAACCCGGGTTCGGTCAGTTGGTTTGACCTTCGAAGGCCGAGACCTATGAGCTCATGTTTGTGAGGGACCGAATAGGAGCCTATCTCTCACAGGATGTAGTCATGTGTGCAAAGAGGGAGCACAAAATGGTCGACCCTCATGTGCTCGAGTTGGCACAGAATTGGTGCTGCCCTGAGTTGTGGGATGCATATGCATGATGCGTGTAGGGTTCAACACGGGAAGGCTTAGCCTTGGACGCAAACTCAAGGCCGCATGAAAGTTGCCCCGAGGTGTGGCTCAAGTGGTCGGACTACGATCCTTCAAGTGTGTGTGAGAGGTGGAGGCCCCAGGATCTCCCCCTTGATGTGTCGAGCCTCTAGGTGTAGAGGTTCGGGCTGATGAAGAAGTATGGGGGTTGGCTTTGCAACGACCCTCAAGAGCGATGACAACCTACTTACCTTTGGCAAAAGTGGACAGGGCAGCCTTCCCGCATACCTCCAGTAGCAGGGTGCATGTTGTGTGTGGTGGGATGTGTGCCACCAATGCAAAGGGCCTTGGTGGAGGGTCCACCAGGGCTAGGAAGTGGGGAGTTAGGGACCTTCAAGTCCCTTCTCGCACCAATCCAAGAGAGAACCTAGGAGCCAGACTGTGAGTTCTGATTCAAGAGGAGTGTAGGGACCAAGCCTTGAGAAGCTCGCTTCCCTAAGACGGTTACGAGTGCAAGGATGAGAAAATCCCCAATTCGGATGAACAGGTTGAATAACCCAGATGCCATGAAATATAATGCAGAAAGTAAAAGATGATGTGATCAAGCAAGAGCAAACCGATGAAGGGGTAATAAGTCCCCAGTGGAGTCGCCAAACTGGCTAGATGCTTCTATCTCACCTCTTCGGATCTAGATGATCAGGTAACACTCGGGTTTGGAAGAACGGAGACCTGAGATCGCTCTCTCGGGAACCTTGTTCACAGAGCAAGGGCAGATGCCCAATAAGTGAGAGGAATTGTATTCATGAGGTGGAGACCAACCTCACCTGAGTCCGTGACTTACTCGGGCTGACTCACGTGGGCGCCCTCTTAGATCATGATGGAAAGCCCCCCAGCTGCTTCAGTTAGTTCGAAATCACCTCCCTTGACCTGCAATCTCCTTGTTTTCTACACAACACTATCATGGTTAACTTGCAAGACAAGTGGGTCGAAGGACCCACCTTGTCTTGGGGCAATGCACATTCATATGGCAAGGTGAGAAATTAGGGTGATGAAGAAGGGGATTTAAATAAAGAGAGAAAGGAGAAGAGGACTTGACAAGGGGACGAGGAAAGCATGATAGTTGGACTAATACAGTGAATGACGATAGGCACCGAACACATGAAAGAAGCTCATGAATGGCGATAGGCACCGAACACATGAAAGAAGCATGCGGACGGCGATAGGAATCAACGCGGCCCTTCGCACGCGGCGATAGGCATCGCCGTCTACGATAGGCAGCGCCGTATGCGATAGGCACAAGGCGTAAGAAAGAAGCTCGTGGACGGCGATATGCATCGCCGCGACCCTTAGAGATATCGGAACGCAAACGAAACTTGACAGGAGATATTTTGGAGTGCTTATAACGATATTGACTTGTTCTGGGGCCATTTATGAGACTTTCGAAATTTCCACTGTCTGTCAGGCTTTATTGACCGGTTTCTCTTTTTATTCCGCATCGGGGATCCAGAGTGCAAAAAAATGTCTTCAAACACCTACAACTCGACATCAAGGGAAATTTTAATCCTTGCAAGCTGGTTGACAGTGCTTTTTATCTCATTCAAGTGCTTTGCAACAAACCTCTATCATTTAAAACTTCTGGATTAGGAACGCCTTATCCCAATAATCTTTCTCCTATACAAGCCATGTAGCTTACTTTATAGTGACTTGGTAGATGTCACCGAACCTCCATCATTTAAAACTTCTGGATCAAGAATGCCTTATTCCCAACAATTTTTCTCCTATTCAAGCCATGTAGCTTACTCGATAGTGACTTGGCAGATGTCTCACTTGGCACATGGTAGAATCCTATATCATCCAACCGTTGTTGGATTGTCTCAATAGCCTTTTGGTCTAGCTTCTGTCACTCTTTCTCAGTCATGCCTTCGGGTTCGTTTTCTACCCCTTCAAGGGGCTTACACAAGCCCTTGTAGTATAGAAGATCTTCTATATTCAATTTCTAGATGATCTAGATATTCCCGTTGAGTTAAACCATCTTGCTCCCGTTGCTGCTTAATGCACACACGGCTCTAAAGATCCAATTGTACAACCCACTAGTCGTCCAAAGTTTATCATCGATCAAAAACCTTGTTGGCACTATGCCTCACCCTTGACTCAGTATCTCTCACTATTGGTGCGTCTTTGCCGGTGATATTAAGGTGGGCCACTAGTAGTTGTTAACTTAGTCATGACATTGTGGAGTCACTGTTATCAGTGATCTGACACCAACAGTCTTACACCGATAGTCTTAAATTGATAGTATATCCCAAGCACTCCATTTTGGTGGAAGTTTCTTCCTTACCTATCACCTCCAGTCTTATTTCACTAATAAAGTGGTGGTTGAATGATAGATGGGATATCAAAGATAAGGGAACGCTAGTTCTGATTCCACGATATTGGGCTGACACCATTCAAGCTCTCTTGCAACTATGTTGATATGCACAATAGAACCTTACCCCTTGGAACAAACTATCAAATACGCCATGTGTTGTGTGTATAGCAATTGAAAAACAAGAAAACCCAAACAAGTAAATCAAAAACATCAAAACATAAAATTTTATGTGGTTCATCCTTTAGGGCTATATTCACAGGAGAGAGGCAAATAATGTACTAAAGATAATGGATTTATTTGTTAAAATGAACTCATTCTTCAAAGAGGCAATATTTCTCTTGGGTTTCGTACTTTATTAGGCTCTGCTTCGAAAGAGGCTCTTTGATCTCTCTTAGGGATTCTCTCTCTAGAGGTTCTTTCTTTCTTAGGGTTTTCTTTCCTTTCAAGAGGTACTATTTTCTCTCTCTGGAGCACCTAGAAATGAGACACATAACATGTACTTATAAGTATTGATTTGGGTTGGGTTTAACCCTTTCCTCTTAGTTTCCTTTCTATTATATCTGGTGACAATGAGGTCTCTCCTTAGGAGATGGGACACCCAGCATAGGCCCTTGATCCTTACGCTAACTGCAACTTTTAAGTAAATCTTACTCTTTTGACTACATCTTCCACAAATGCTTGTATTAAATAGTGATTTTTTGTCAAGGACAAGGTTGTAATCAGTGACTAACTTTTTGTGTGCCATTAGTAGCCACCTCGATCCCGACTGAGGGAACTGAAGGAAACCGAAGCATGATCGCCAATATGAGCTCTAGAACCACCCAATGTCCCAAAACCAGTACCTTAACGCCTAGACCGCCCTATATGGTTTGTCATGAAGACTCGTCACTAAGCTCCAAACTTTGGGAAGATCTCTAACAGGCCAGGGATGACCCCAAGACAAGAGAAGATCTAGAACAAATAGATTGAAATCAATGGAGAACAAGCCTGAATTCAATGACCCCAACAACACCGCCAACACTGGGGGTGGCGTCGCCACTGTGTTGACATGGAACTGGGGGTCATAACGTCAACAATAGAGACAATAACGCTCAAAGGGCGGTGGTTCAACTCACCAGACTGATACCCTTGGAATGTGGAGACAGAAAGTCATAATACTATCCAATGCTGGGGGTAGCAGCACTAGCGCCGGTACTCGTGGTATTGACCACTAATTTGCACAAATTGCCACCAATTGCCTGTCATCGGAATGCTCAAACTATGGCAAAAAGTAAATATTGTTGCACGGGTGATAGTGCACCAATGTTGAATGCTGGCATTAGCATTATCGGCTCCTGATTGGCTCAAGTTGCTGCCAATCGCCTGACATCACAATGCTTGAATTGAGACAAAAAGTGACCATCATTACATGGGCGATGGGGGTACCATCATTGAATATGAGCACCGGCAGTGTCTACTCTTCATTGGCTGAAACCAACACCCAACATCAGACCTCAGGATGACCAGATTGAAGAGGGAAGCAACAATCATTATTTCGACGACGGGGTTAGTAATGTTGACTCTACAGCTAGTCTCGTTCATGCTCATTTTGAACGTGAAACACTAGTAGCCATCCCAACACTATCAATGGTGTCGTCATCTATCTGACATGCCACTGCCCAAAATCACATCGACCATAAATCGAGGGTTTGTGTCTTATGCAATCTGGAATCATATCAGATCAACGTCACCACCGACATTTGCATTTTTAAATATTTTAATGGTGGCAAAACATAACGATGTTGGTGGCAGCATCAGCGAGGCCCCCAATAGCATTGATATCAGACGACCCAATTTTAATCTTAGACTCTGGACAATGATTAAGGGGGCCATCTGTTTATAAATAAGGGTTGCCCACCCCCCCCCCCCCCCCCCCCCCCCCCCCCCCCCCCTCCTTATGTATTTTCAAGAATCGAAATAAGAAATCATGCCGAGTACCATATTATAGCCGAACTTGTCTGACCCAGTATCAGTCCTAGCTTCCTTAGACCAAGTAGGCCTAGATTCAGATCTAGCAAGCCCAGACCATAAAATTCCACACTTCGTACCTTTACAACCACATCAGCCCTAGATCGCCTCGCTCAGCAAACCCCAAACGCTTGAAGCAAGCCAATGCACTAGTACTGATCCTTAACCGGCACCGATTGTAGGTGTCGGACCTGGGAGCCCAGTTGAAGGTACACCCCTCTTTTCCTTCCCATTTATTTCATTTTCCTGTATATCAAAAATCTTTTCTAAATTTCTCCCCCTTTTTGCAAAAGACCCCATTTTTCAGAATTCTCTGGCGAGTCTCCAGTTTTAGTCATTTTAAAAGCTGGTACTGCCGATGGTCCGTTTGGAGGCGGTCTTGTGGCCTCTGTTCGGACCACAATTTGATAGGGCTCTTTATCTACCACACTCATCGGGCATGTTTAGGTCTGAATCGAGAATGAGGATACAACTGCTCTGTCGACATTTTCAAGCATATAAACACCATCCAATAAAAATAGATCATAGAAGATGGCAACACCACATGGTGAAAATGTTTTGTTAAAGAGAAAGGTATTTGGTATGCCTATGGCCGTTGGCCCTTGCATGGTATAACCTTCGGACCCAACTATTGGAGTGTGTTAGGCATTACAGGGGCCAACGGCCTCAATCATATGAAAATCACATCTATTTGAAGGTTTTTTCTATTTGTAATGAATTCTATTGAAAAGTATTTGTGAACATGCTGCCATGCTTCTTATTTTATGATGAACATCGACAACTTACCCACTTTTATACAATATTAAAAAAAAGAGAAGTGATCTTATAGGACCCTCCCCTATCCATGTGTACAGGACCCTAAAGGATCATCTTTAAATTTGACACGGATCTATAGAAAAGTCAAGTCTTACACCTATGTGATAACTTTTTTATAGATCCGTACAAACTTTAATGATGATTTTTTGAAGTCCTACACACGAGGGTCAAAAAGAAAATTAGATTGTTTTCTAATATAAATGGACTGGATAGACAATCTGGCAAAATATACAAATGAAAAATTGAAAAGTGCATTTGATTAGACCTTTTGATTGTTCACTAGAAGATCGGAGGCTCAAATCCTTCCTTCTCTATGTTTCTTATAAGGTCTTAAAAAAAGGGAAAAAAACTTTACAAGTATATCTATCTGTGTTTTAAAACCCAGATTATTAGGTGGGAACTGTCACTTGCTAGACCAATTTAGATCGCCAATCTTGGCCGGATCATACTGATTCTCTAGCATGGGAATCGATCTCAAAATAATTTAAATAATAATTTTAAAATTGAAAATTACAAATCTAAAAATAATAAAAAATATTGAGATGGCTGGGAACCTGGGGATTCATACAATTTGGATTGCTTGATTCACTGATAGATTCACAGTATTCTCTGACGAAACTGGACAAGTTTATCAAGATCAGACCGATTCCTAGTTCTTAATGGGAACCTGGTCGTCCCATACATATCTAATGCGGATCACATATTCGTGACCATGAAGGGTTTTAAAGGATGGATATCTATTTATAAACTATATGGATATTAAACCGAAATAAAAAAATCAAAAAATATATAACTACTATATTTGTCTATTAAACATAAACATACTAAAGAGTCTGTACCATGGAGGGTTTGATCCTAATCCTCAAGTTGAGCGCGCTCTAGCAGAAAATAACCACTTTAAGTTTGGTGATTAGATTTGTATATAAAAGTAAAGTAACTATTCAGACCAAGAATAAGCACTTTCTTAAGCAGTTTGAAGTTCAAAACGGTTAAATGGTGATTCCCGCAAAATGTTTCCTTCAATTTTATAATTCAATATAAAAAGTTTATATAAAGTCAAAATCCTAAACTGTAGAATTAGGGTGCACCTTTAAATTCTATCAAAAAAGGTGGCTTCGATGCTGAAAAGCCCTCTAATTGACCACCTTGATATCGAGATCTATGAATATGTGAAAAAATAAAGATTTAAAGTCCCAAAAATAGTGCTTCTTACAATCATTATCTAAACTGTCCATTTTCAAGATTTTCATGTTTTTATCGGTCTACTTGATTTGAACAATTTTTGGAGTTTTAAAATTTATAATTAGAGATAAAAACGGATTATAAAGCTATCCTAATAATTTTTATCACCAAATTATATCATAAGATATAATTTGGAGGTGCACTTTACTTGGATTGTTTAAGGTTGCAACCTTATACAAATTGTACCCTATAAAAAATGGCCTTATTTAAATTTGTGGCAGCATATATTGGAAATTAGGGTGCATGAAAGAAGTTAGGGGTTCGAACCTCTCGAATAAATTAATAATGTGTGTATAAAAATAAGATGTATAATTTTCAGTTTTCTTTTATTGTCATTATATATTTGTATAGGGATAATGTGGTCTACACTGAATATGTATTTGTACATAACCCTTTTAGGGTTTCATTCATCTGTATGAGAATTGACCGAGATTGTTTCTCTGTCTAGACTATTCTTAAGTTCTTCATCTTCTCTAAATTTAATATGAACTTCCTCATTTTCTCATTGGACTATGATGGTTGCACATAAGTATGGTAGCCAAACATAAATCTCTCTTAGCATTAAGCAATCTTGCATGTGCCTGCTAAAAGTTTATGTGGGCCACAACCATTATTTTTAATTTATCTATCGAATAATTGCATATATGAAAGAAAGACCTATGTAATCTTTTGCCGAAGAAATAAATTTTTTTTTTTTTAAATAATAATCACCTCTTGTAATTTTGAGCACAAGATCATTCACAAATGGTCATTTTACAAATAATAGAAATTCCAAAAATTAAATAACACATCAATAAAATAAGTCTCAACTACTTGATGCCATTCATACAACCTAACACTGTGTTTGAGAAAATAAAATAAAAGAACAAACAATTAAAAGAAAAGATGCTGGAGATTACCTCAACCGAGCTTTTTACACCCCACACCAAGTCACCATATCCAATGGCGCGGGATCAGCGGTCTAGCTTCAATCTCGAACTGGGAAAGCTAATTTCAACCAAACTAAGTAACCAACCTTAAATCTCTACAAAACCCTAATTCCAAAATAATTAGGCTCAAACCCTAATTTTCCTAACCCTTAGATTAGATCATGAGAGAAAGAGAGAAAATAAGAGAGTAGAGAGAGAGGGGCGTCACCCCTAGGGAAGAGAGAGAGGGGTGTGGCCCCTAGGAGAGAGAGAGAGATTTTAAGAGAGAGATGTGTGTTGAGATGGGGGGAGAGCACCCCTATTTATAGTGAAATTTAGGTCTAGGATTTCTTTAGGGTTTCCCATAGTTTGTCTCTTTTTGAGATCGTTGATCAAGGTGACTTGTAGGGTGAGAGATCTGAGCCATCCATTTCAAAGATGGGTCATCAACATTATGGACGGTGTATGAACCATTATCCTCCTTTCCTTAAACCATTTTCTCATCAATATATTTAAATAAATTAAATCCATTAAAGATATAGTGCATACCATAAATTGCATATTCCATCTCATATTTTCCATAAGAATATTACAATAATATCAAGTCAAGATATTCCTTCAATAATCAAGATAAGAGATGGTCAATATTTCCTAATCAATATTTGACCACATGCTACAAGATGTAGTTACCATATTTAACAAACTTGAAGACAAAGCAACAAGATAAGGTATCCAAGGGTGGGGCGTGCGACCCATGTATGGCATGTGGGGCCCCACCTAATACCCATATAGGGGGCTCATGTGCACTATGGACCCTCATGTATTATTTTCTTTTAATAAATATTTTAAAATTTAAACAAAATGAATTTTAAAATATTATAACTTTGTAAATTAATAACTTCACTTTTATAAGTCCAAAAATAAGAAATAAAATATCAAATGACTTATAAAAATTCAAATAATAAATCTAAAATAATTTAATAATAAAATCAACTCAATTAAATTAATATGATGGGAAGTGGATCCATATGGCTCAGAAATTCAATCAACGATCACGGGATACTCCACCTTCAACTGTGGACTACTGACTACACTTGCTTTATCGAACCAACCCAATATTTCCCATGACCCACAGTCCAAGCAGGGGCTCATTATCGGGTCACCAAAGTCTGGTCGATGAGCTAAGAAGTCCTAATCCTAGTCTGTGGATTACAGGTCTTCCCCTAGAGATAAGTCATAGTCACCACGACCTGATGCGACCACAGCTCTATGGCGCATAGGGGTATCTCTCGCACATGCATATGCTTCATTCAAAGGTGGATATCAAGCTTTCCTAAACGATCTCTCTATATGCATGTCGTGTGATGAAACATGGATGAGGTTTTGGCCCCCGTCTTTGTAGACCTACCATCATATACAAGGGTCACACAGTCCCTCGGTTCACTCATCTAAGCATAAGCTCCGACCTCATCAAGGGCTAACCCAAAAACCCTTCTCGGTTTCTTTTTTATGCCCAGGTACCTTGGGTTTTCCATCCGACTGGCTTAGAACGTCAAGCACAGTCCGTTATCCGCAAATATCATTTGTTTAGTATGGTCTTCGAGCGACCACACTCCCATTGAGTATATGTTCCACTATAGTAAATGTTTTTCATTACACACTCATAAGGCCTTTAAGGCAACATAAACTCAACATCTCCCACTTGGCCTTTGAAGGCCTTACATTCTCTCTTCCTCACTTTCTCTCATCCCCATCTCTCTCACATGTCTTACAAAAACATTAAGGACAACTCCCTTAGTCAGAGGGTCTGCAATCATCAAATCTGTAGATATGTAGCTGATCTTGATCTCTTTCAATCTCACCTCATTTCTCAGGTGATAGAGGTATGGCTTGATATGCTTGGAATTCTTGCGAAACCGAGGTTCCTTAGAGACAGAAATAGCCATCGTGTTATCGCAAAAAATTTGCACTGTCTCACAACATAAAGGATGAAAATTAAGTTGATTGAGAAACTTCTTAATCCACACAGCCTCATTGGCTTCTAGACAGCATGCCACATACTCGGATTCTATGGTAGATAAAGCCACAATATCTTGTTTCTTTGACTTCCAAGAAACCGCACCCCCTCCAAGCATAAACATATCCAGATGTAGACTTCGCATCATCTGGATCTGCGAGATAGCTTGCATCTGAATAATCCTTCTATTGATATTTCAGTTCCCCCTTTATATGTGAGCGCATAGTTTATGGTCCATTTTAAATATGTGAGAATTCTTTTTACTGTTTTGCAATGTTCCTCTCTTGGTTTGCTTTAGAAACGACTCACCAGACTCATGACGAAGGACAAGTCAGGCCTTTTTCCTGTCATGGCGTACATAAGGGACCCAACTGCGTTCTTGTATCGCACTCTCTCCATAACTCTTATATCCATGTCTTGGGTATGACACATTTTATTACTAAATGTCGTCTTTTTGTCAATTGGGGTTGACATGGGATCACACATACTCATATCAAACTTTTTCAGTATCCTCTTACAGTAGGTTGCCTGGGAAAGTTGGATAGTCTTCTCTCTCTTGTTTCTTATTATTTTGATGCCCAATACATATGAAGCTTCTCCATGATCCTTCATATCGAAGTGTTGTGCAAGAAAATTTTTCATCTCTACTACTAGGGCAATTGCGCTACTAACAATTAGCATATCATCCACATATAATGATATAAAGATCATATCACTCCCATTGACCTTTTGATATGTGCAATAATCCTCATTATTTATAGAGAATCCTACAAGAGCAAGAGTCTCTTGGAATTTTATGTACCACTATCGCGATGCTTGTTTCAAGCCATAAAGGTATTTGTTAAGTTTGCATGCAAGGTTTTCTTTCCGTTTCTCCTCAAATCCCTCAGGTTGGGTCATGTAAATTTCTTCTTCTAAATCCCCATTTAGAAATGTTGTTTTGATATCCATTTGATGAACCTCAAAGTCAAAATGGGATGTTATAGCTATAAGGATTCGGATGGATAGAAATTTGGCAACAGGGGAAAAGTTTCCTCATAATCTATCCATTCTTTCTGGGTGAAATCCTTTGCAACCAACCTAGCTTTGTATTTTTTTATTTTCCCTTCAGAGTTCAACTTTTTCTTGAAAATCCACTTACAACCAATGGCCTTACGTTTTTCAAGTAGGGGTACTAATTCCCATACATGATTTTGGTTAATGGAAGCATACTCATCTTTCATGGCTTTTACCCAGTATTCCCTTTCAGGACAGGTTAAGCCTTCACGATGAGTTCTAAGTTCTGAATTTGGATCTTCCCCAACCTTATCAAAATGTTCTTCGAGGTAGACAAAATGTTCAAGGTAAAGAGGTGGTCTACTGACTCGGTTACTTCGTCTTGGTTCAAGTAAAGGTTCACTTTCTTTAGGAAGTTCAAAAACAGGTTGGGTTAGTTTAGATGTTTTAGGTTCAAGGTCTCGAACTACATCCTTATTTTTGGCCTCCTCATAAAAGTTGGCTTGTTTTCTACTCACCCTTGCTTCAAGGAACTTTTCCTCAAAGAAGTGAGCATCAAGGCTTTCAATAACCGTACCAATTTCAAAATTGTAGAATCGATACCCCTTACCATGATCTAAGTAACCAATGAAAATGGATTTGACAGTTTTGGGCTGCAATTTGGTTCTAATTTGATGTGAGATAAGGACATGGGCTGAACGACCCCAAACTTTCAAGTGTTCAAGGGAGGGAGTACGACCTGTGAAAATTTCGTGAGGAGTAAGTGGGGCAGTTTTTGTAGGAGTCCGGTTAAGGATGTAACATGCAGTTAATACGGCTTCTCCCCAAAACTCTAATGAGAGATTTGCATGCCCCATCATACTCCTTACCATTTCCACTAAGGTTCCTTCTCTCAGCTTTGCCTTTTTGTTCAGAAGTATAAGGCATGGTGTACTAATGGATGATCCCATTTTCAATGCACAATTCTTTGAAAAGGTTAGATGAATATTCCTCCTCTCTATCGGTTCTAAAGACTTTAATTTTCAGGTTGGTTTGATTCTCTACTTGGGCTTTATATTCTTTGAATTTTTTAGGGCTTCTGATTTTGCTTGAATAAGGTACACATGGCCATATCGCAAGTGGTCATCTATAAAAGAAATAAAATATATTTTCCACTAATGATGGTCACATTCATAGGTCCACATATATAACTATGAATGATTTCCAATACGCTAGTAGCTCTTTTTGCCTAGGTGGTATTTTTTCTTATTAGTTTTCCTTGCATGCAAGACTCGCACACTTTCGATAAATCTCCCTTATAATTATGAAGAATCCCGTCCCTTTTTAATCTTTCCATTCATTTAATATTAATGCGTCCTAATCTCATATGCCATAAGGTAGCATCTCATTCATTAGGGGACGAGACATAGGCAACATTCTCTTTTATTTCAATGGTAAATAGCCCGTTTACAAGTCATTCAGTCATGATCACATCTTTCCCCTTCTTGACACCACTTTCTCCCCAATGAAAGTGGTTATGAATCCAGCCATAGACATCTTAGGAACCGAAACCAAGCACTTCCTCATATCATGAGCATAAAGTGCTTGTCTCAGGATCAAGGTGCTCCCACTCTTCAGTTTCAGCTCAAAATCTCCAACTCCAAGTACATCAGTCTTTTGATTTCCTCCCATATATATATGCTGCTGTTCTGGCCCCATAGGAGTCAAAGAACGGTAACCTTCCTTGGTGTTTGTAACATGAGCTGTAGCCCTCGAGTCAAGACACCAAGAAGCTTCTTTGGGATCACCTAGTATGGACTTGAAAACTACATATGTCAATTCCTTGTTACTTCTACCAGATTTGTTGGACTGACAATTATTGGCTATGTGGCCCACCTTCTTGCAAATAAAACAAGTTCGAGTCTCTCTCATTGCTCCCTTATTTCCAAAATCTCTTCTTTTGAAATATCTTTTCTTCTCAAAAGTACTTCTTCCCTTTCCTTTCTTAAATTTAAAAGATGGTTGAGACTTTACCATATGCACAGCATCCCTTGGGGTTTGCCTTGAACTCCTCCTTTCTTCTTCAGATTTGATGGTCGTGATGAGTTCCTCCAATTTTGGTGCCTTTCTTTTAGTAGAGATGGAAGATATGAAAGTCTCCCATGAATTAGGAAGAAAATTCATTAAATGAATCACTTGCATAGATTCATTGGGCTTCATGCCTGTATCTTCCAAATCTCTTACTAGCGCACGAAACACGTGCACATGATCTGCAAGCTTGGTACTTTCTACCATTTTTAAATTATTGTACCTTCTCATAGCTATAGTTTGCTTTATGAGAGATGGTTCAACATACTCTCTTTCACGTTTATTAAAAATCCAACTTGCAGGATAGATTGACTCATACTCAAAAGCATACGAGTCAATCATGGCACATAAAAGAATTTACTTGCATCTCAAGTTCCTCCTCCTCCAGTTGGCGAACTCATCTTTGATTATTTGAGATGGGTCGTCAGTTGGACGATGATGTCGGTCCTCAAAGAGTACATCATGCAAGTTTTCTTCATAGAACACAAATTTGATTTTTCTTTTTCATGAAGCAAAGTTGGTCCTATCAAACCTTTCGATTTTCAAGATTTCAGAGATGAAGATATGAGCAGCCATTATTTTATATTATCAAAAAAATAAGAAAGGACTCCTAATGGCAATCAAGCAAAACTAGCTCTGATACCAATGAAAAAAAGACTTATGTAATCTTTTGCAGGGGAAATACAATTTTTTTTTTAAATAATAATCACCGCTTATAATTTTGACAACATGATCACTCACAGATGGTCTTTTTACAAACAATAGAAAATCCAAAAATTAAATAACACATCAATAAAATAAATCTCAACTACTTGATGCTATTCATACAACTTAATATTAATAAAATAACAAACAATTAAAAGAAAAGATGTCAGAGATTACCTCAACCGGGCTTTTTACACCCCACACCGAGTCACCACATCCAATGGCGAGGGATCAGCATTTTAGCTTCAATCTCGAATCGGGAAAGCTAATTTCGACTAAACTAGTAACCACCCTTAAATATCTACAAAACCCTAACTCCAAAATAATTAGGTTCAAACCCTAATTTTCTTAACCTTTAGATTAGATCATGTGAGAGAGAGAGAGAGAGAGAGAGAGAAAATAAGAGAGTAGAGAGAGAGGGGCATGGCCCCTAAGGAAGAGAGATAGGGGCATGGGGAGAGAGAGAGAAAGTTTACGGGAGAGAGAGGTGTGCTGAGATGACAGGAGAGCACCCCTATTTATAGTGAAATTTAGGTCTAAGGTTTCTTTAGGGTTTCCCATAGTTTACCTCTTTTTTGATATCGTTGATCAAGGTAACTTGTGGGGTGAGAGATCTGAGCCATCCATTTCACAGATGAGCCATCAATATTATGGAAGGTGTACGAACTGTTATCCCCCTTTCCTTCAACTATTTTTCCATCAATATATTCAAATAAATTAAATCCATTAAAGATATAGTGCACACCATAAATTGCATATTCCATCTCATATTTTCCATAAGAATATTTTAATAATATCAAGTCAAGATATTCCTTCAATAATCAAGATAAGATATGGTCAATATTTCCTAATCAATCTTTGACCACATGCTACAAGATGTAGTTACCATATTTAACAAACTTGAAGACAAAGCAACAAGATAAGGTATCCAAGGGTGGGGGGTGCCACTCATGTATGGCATGTGGAGCCCCACCTAATACCCACATGGGGGGCCCATGTGCACTATGGGCCCCCATATATTATTTTTTTAATAAATATATGAAAATTTAAACAAAATGAATTTTAAAACATTATAACTTTGTAAATTAATAACTTCATTTTTATAAGTCCAAAAATAAGAAATAAAATATCAAATGACTTACAAAAATTCAAATAATAAATCTAAAATAATTTAATAATAAAATTAATATAATTAAATTAATATGATGGGAAGTGGATCCATATGGTTCAGAAATTCAATCAACGATCACGGGGTACTCCACCTTCAACTGTGGACTACAGACCACACTTGCTTTATCGAACCGATCCAGTGTTTCCCATGACCCACAGTTACAGTAGGGGCTCATTAGCGGGTCACCAAAGTCTTGTCGATGAGCCAAGGAGTCGCAATCCCAGTCTGTGGATTACAGGTCCTCCCCTAGAGACAAGTCTAGGTCACTACGACCTGATGCGACCACAGCTCTAGGGCGCATAGGGGTATCTTTCGCGCATGCATATACTTCATCCAAAAGTGGATATCAAGCTTTTTCGAACGATCTATCTATATGCATGCCGTGTGATAGAATATGGATGAGGTTTTGGCCCCCGTCTTTATAGGCTTACCATCACACAAGGGTTACACAATGCCTCAGCTCACTCATCTAGGCATAAGCTCCGACATCATCAAGGGCCAACCCAAAAACCCTTCTCAATTTATTTTTTATGCCCAGGTACCTTGGGTTTTCCAATCAACTGACCTAGATCATCAAGCACAGTCCGTTTTCCGTAAATATCATTTGTTTAGTATGGTCTTCGAGCGACCACACTCCCACTGAGTTTATGTTCTACTATAGTAAATGTCTTTCATTACACACTCATAAGGTCTTTAAAGGCCACATAAACCAAACAATATAAACTTTCATAATTTTCTTCATATTATAAAGTTAAATTCTTGAAACCTATTAAAATAGAATTTCATGGAAATTGGCACAATTATGTACCGGAATGATTCTTATTTTAAGTGAAATTTTATGATATCCCTTCATGGGACTGGATAGTATAAGGCCTTTTATATTTGATGTAAGGTCACATTCATCTCTAGTTTTTCAAGCATAAAAGTTGGCTGCTAGAAAAAATTATTTAGACATTATATTTTATCAATAAAGAATCTTAAAATATTTTGATGCGATTTCTAATTAAAGTGATTTTGACTATCTTGTACCAATTCAAACCGTACTTTTCTGAATATTAACTTACTACGGGCTATAGACATTGCAATAAGCCTGATTTCTTCTTATAGAGACATATCACTTGTCCCCAACTATAGTGACATGACCAAGCTTGTGTTTGCCGCAGTATGACATAAACAATCATGCAACATGGTAAGAATGAATCACTCAATAAGTGGGTCAAAGTTACTCGTGGACCGTGGTAGAATCGAAGGCGTCGTAATGGACGGTGGCGATGGGGTGTACGATGCTGAATTATTGGGGTACTTCCAATTGTTACATTACAACCACTTATTGTTGCCTCAGTGTGGTGTTTGTCCCTATGCTCTGTACCATGAGTAGTCATGACTATTATCCACTTGTACAAGAATTTATCCACTTAAATATTGGGGATTTTAAGAGGTCCGAGAGAAATCCTTGATTTTTTGAGTAAAGACCTTGGAGCCGTGTTTAAGTGGGGAAAATTAAATATTATTGACCTTCTTCATGTGGACCATTTTCAAGAATAAGGCCTGAATCGAATTTGGTGCTCAAGGTTACGTATATCGGATGTGAATGTCCCCATTTGCATCCTAGATGTTGATGGGTTGCTAGTCACTTCCCCCACCCCTCAAAAACAAAAGAAAGGAACCAGTGTTCGAAAAATCAAATTCGGGCTCTAAATTGTCTAGGGCAGATTTGCCTGGTCTTGGGTAGTGTCTGAATTAGATCGAGCTACAATTAGCAATAACATCTTTAGAAAAACTAAAACTTGTGAGAATTGGGGTGACCTTGGGGTTCATCGAATATAAATCACCTACTTCCTTGTCCAAATTTAACTCGGACGATTTTGAGTCCTCTTGGCGAATTTTAAATCACTGTCCAAAACACGTAAGCTGAATAGTTCCTCTCCTTTCAATAGGGGTGGCAATGGACCCGACCAGACCCAGGACCCGATGGGTAGATTCGATCTCAAGTCCGGGTAAGGGTCCAAATTTTGAACCCGAAAGGTCGGGTCCGGGTCCAAAACCTAGGCCTCAATACTATTCGGGTCCTGGTCCGGGTTCAAAACCTAGACCTCAATACTATTCGGGTCCTGGTCCAAGTCCAAAGCCTAGACTTCAATATTATTCGGGTCTGGGTCCCGGTCCAGCAAGACCCGACCCTAATAATATGGGTATATGTGGGTATTCATAAATGTTGCCAATAAATTTGTTTCTTAAGAATTTCTAGTTATTATATAAAACAATAATGAATGCTACGATATGTGGATATTCATAAATACTGTAAATGTTGCTAATAATATTGGTATATGATGGTAAAGAAAACAAAGCTCATAGTTATAGGGTAACAATGAACCCGATTTGACCTAGGACCCAATGGGGAGACCCTGACCTCAGATTTGGGTCCTGAAAAATCGGGTCCGGGTCCGGGTCAAGCTGGACCCGACCGGTTGCCCCCCTTAACCTTAACCAAGTTACCTCTTGAATTTTCCATTAAGTCCTCTTGTAAAGGGCTTGGACTTTGTGCATTTTTATTTTTGGTCCACAAATAAGTGCCAATATCTCCCCTTTGTGCTCAAACTCTCAGCTCTGCGTAAGCTGAGAGGTAACTTAGTGCCAAGAGAATGGTCTATGCTTAATTTCTCTGATAACCATGTATTGTATGTAAGAAGGGGATTTATTCATTGCCTATGTAGCATAGAAAATGCGTGCTTTCAGTTCATGTAGAGACATTAATTCATCTAGACATTAAAGATAGAGCTATTTAAGTACAGACACAAATTTAAAAAGAAAAATATAAAAAGTTCCATTTTTGCTCAAAAAAAATATGCACAACGTCGGTCGATTCTCATCCCCTTTTGTTTACCTAGATTGCCCATCGGTTTGATGTTGTCACCGGCCTTGAATTTTTGTTATTTATTTTTCTCACTTCGGGAACAGACCAATGTCCTGAACTGCTGACCCCTGAGTTCAGTTAATGGTTTGAGGTTCAAGAGCTCGGACCACTACCCTATGGCAATCGGGTGCTGAACAACCAGTCTGAGGTCTTAAACCTTGGACTGCTTAAATGTTGCCCGTTTGATATTTAGGACATCTAACATGCCACAACCTCATGATAATTTAAACAAAAAGGAATTTAAAACTGGTCCGATATTAAAAACATCGCACATAGGGGCAATTTGGGAAAACAAAGGATGTGAGTTGACCAACCTCGTGCATAATTTTTGTGGAAAAAAAAAGCATTTTATAATTTTCTTTTTATTTTTGTATCTATATGTAAATAATTCTTAAAAATATGACACTTGTATCTGACACTTTAGAAACTTTTATATTTCTCTCTGATTTTTATTTATTTATTTGAAAAAACATATATTGGCACCTAAAATCCCACGTTCCCTTTAATCTAAATATGTGTTGACATGGTGTACCTGAAATGAAAATTTAAGGTTGTTTTTTAAGGTGATATTCTCACAAGAAATCGACATGCATGGTGGTGTATTTGTTACGAAGTTCAATGATTTCATTAGAAAAGGAGGTTCCTTCCGGTTAATAAATATGAAGGATACCAGTAGAAGTGAAATGCTCAAATGGGAAGAATTATCCATAATCCAAAATAATATAAAACATCATGGAAATTCACTTTAATAGTAGGGGTAGTAGGGACCAGTGTTGGAAAAGTTGGCCGACTTTAGTGATGGAAAAGTTGGCCGACCTTTTTCAAGTCGGCCAATTAACTTGGACAAGGGCATTGGTCGAGCTTGAGTGGTCCCGATTTCATAGGCCACCCTTTGGGACGTACCTCTACATTGTACTAATCGAACGATTTACTGTATAAATCGGCTAATTTTTATACTAATAGGCCAATTTGATAGACTAATTAACAATTTATTAAAAAAATAAGGTAATTTATGCTCTGTTGTGGAAAAAGCATGTTAAAAGCTTTTTGCAAGTCCAATAATGGACATTGCAGGCCTCCACGAGCTTTTTTTCAAGTGCTTTGGGCTCACCGAAGGTATCAATACTAAATCAGGAGTTCCTAAAAGAATTGATTACGGGAATGAATGGCAATGATGACATTCCAACAATTGATGAGGGGAATGTGGTGGAAGTCACGGAGGAAGGTGATGACGACTTCAATGAAGGCAATGATGAAGGCGACGACAATGATGATGGGGTAATGCGGAATGATAGGCTTGAGTCAATAGTCATAGGGTGCGAGGTGCCGCAAGGTACTAGGACCTCCATTGGGAAAGAAGATGGACTTAGATAGGTTCGGGAAGAAGTCAAGAGAGCCAAGCATAGCAACTACACCCCTAGACTGAGACGTACATTTGGCAGGTGCCATAGGCCACTTATTCAGGACGATGACAATGCTGATGAAGAACAAAACACAAGCCAAGGAGGTGAGGAGCATAGACAGTTTCAAAGTCTAGGTGTCCAAAGCCTAGGACCTTCACAGGGTAGTATTCTTGCTTGGCAAAGAGATACTGCTTGCCCCACAGGATCCATTGGGTTTCATGGTAATTTTTTTCTCAATCAACCTTGATAGCAAAACTCAAAAAAGTTCCGAACCCCATCGACAGTCTTACTACTTTTGAGTAGTGTTTTTTATTGTGGAGTAATATGTAATTTCCTTTAATTATTTGTTCACTAAGAAAAGTATTTCTTCGTGTGTCTATTTTTTGTTTTTTAGAACCCAATTGTGCTTTTCTAGTTCATTTATTTTATGTGATAATATAAAAAAAAATACATATAAAATTTTGAAATTTTGTATAGTTTTCATATAATTTTTTTAGGGCTTTTTACCCCATTTTTAACATTATAAAACTCGGCACTAATTGGCCAGACTAATCGGCTCTGACAATGACCGATTAGTTGGCCAGCCTCGATCTTTCCTACACTGGTGGGGACTGTCGTTTTGAACATGAAACCACCTTCATGACCATGACTCTCAGAGGCGTCTAAAGTCTAACCAATAATAATGGTGATTGAGAATGGCACCCACCATTTAAAGGCATGAGTCCATGGTAGTGACTCTCACTCACTTTCCATCACTTTCATCGTTTGATTTGATTTGATCACACTAAGGACCATGTTTTATTGAGGCCTAGGGTATTCCAATGTCCCTAGTATACAGTAAATCAGTAATTCCCTAAAGAGAGAAAAATAATAATTTCTCGTTCATGGGTTCATACACATGATGAGTACGGTTTTTCCCCTACACAGGCTTTCACATCACCCAGCCCTTAGATTTCATCAAGGGACGGTTGGGGTTTGTTCTTCCTTCAATAGTCTGTCTAGATTGCTGGCCATTAGATACTTCTTTTTTTCTAAACTTAATGGGCATTAGATATTTCATTCACTTCTCATGCAAACCTTTTATTTCTTTTCATATAATCAGGCGAAAACAAGTATTTCATTATCAAAAAAAAGTTTTAGAATGATCAATAATTTACATTTTCTTATTTTATATTTTATAAACTATTTAAAATAGGAAAAAGCCTATACAAGGGGTCAACCTTTAACCATAAAAATCGAGTGCACTAATGCACCCAAAAAAAGGTTGTTTTTATGCTGAAAAACTTTCCAATTGATCATTTTAACCTTGAGATATATGGATATATAAAGAAAAGATTTTAAGTCCTTAAAATATTTCATTTTGTTACACATTACCGATTCCGTCCATTTTTAACTTTAATCATTCAAGATTAATGTAAACCACAGCCTTTAGAATATCTAATTTCTATTGTTCAAAGGACTTTTTCCATATCATGTATCTAGAAAAATTAGTTTTCTTATCATTCTTCCTTTTTTTTTTTCCTTTGGGTGGTTTCATATGTCCTTCAAGAAAAATCAAATAACTCGAAGACTTATAGAAGATATTTACCAAACATATAATATGGTACCTATGCCCCAGAAACATCAACCACCCCGCCGGTTGAGATTAAATTGTTCCTCAGCTCAAGTCCCTCACCCAGGAACTCACCGACTATGCTCGGAGGAGCATTTAATCTCAACCATCCGTTGTTGACAGCAGATAGCTAGGGGTACATTTCTCCTGCTGTTAGTATGGTAAATTCCGTTGCATATGATGAAAATATCGACTCGACTGCTAATTGAAAGTCAACGTTACACAAAACTTGCAATGACAAAAATAATGCAATTTGGTGAATTCAGACCACAATTTTATAGACTTAGTGAGTCATATGGAGAACCAGCTGCTGAAGGCCAATGAATAATTGCTGTTGCAATCTGAAATGCAACTTAATATTTGTTCATCTCCATTTGCACTTTATACGATTCGTACCCCTAATGGACCAGAAAAATTTAAACAAAAGACGATGTCTATGGAAATAAATAATTCCTATAGAAATGCTTATAAGAAGTATGTCAACATTATGGAAACTTATTTTACAATCTTTCCCTGTCTAGATTTCTTTTTAGAAGATGTCTTTTTAGATCTTCTTATAAGAAACAATCAATAACAAAAGTCAATTGATTTTAAATTCAAGATTTCAACTTCATTACACCAAAGTAATAAAAGTAGGGCTGCTGACTTTGAATGTCGCAATGTGTGTCCCACTCAATCGCCTTGTCTTGATGTCAAGTTGCTCCCACCGTTTGGGAGTATATTAACTTTAACTTATCTTAATCTCATTAATGAGCTTTCTTCTATAATTATTGTTATTTAAAAATTCCTTCTAAATTTTGTTTTAAATTTTCTTTTTTTAAATATAAAATTTATCAAAATACATAGAAGAGATAAACTATTAATATTTTACCCATGTCCTTTAGTTTAATGTCAAGATACACACATATATACCTATCACAATGAGTTGGAATAGTTGAAAATGGGTAAATTGTTAAATTCTTGAAAAGTTGTTGATATTTTCATAAATTTTCCTCTTTTTATTCCCAAATTACAACTATTTTAGAACTTCAATATCAGATCTGACACCCAAGTTTCCATAATTTTTTAAAATCATTATCTCCAGCAATATTTTTAGGAGTTTCCTATTTTATAGGGTTTGGAATCCTAGGGCTATGGGAAAGTTAATGTAAATCTTAAAATAGTAGGGTGGGAGAGGCATCACAAGGATAGTTTCTTTGATCCTGAACTTTATAAAACAATATTTGTAGAGAGAAAAAGTTAATGCATGTGTATGTGTGCAAAGCCAAGAGGGTGACTTCTTATCATCCTTTAGGGGGGTGTTCAAGAAAGAGAAAAACCCTATTCTAGGACTTAGGAGAGAGAGGTTAAAAACCCTTGTATTCTCCATGATGCTTTTTCTTATTATTGGAAGATAAGTTTGTTATCCCATGAACTCAAGCAGTTGCACTACCACATAAATCATTATGTTTCTCTCCTTTAGTTTTCTGCACTGCTTTTATCCCCCTTTATTTTTGTCTAAGGTCCTTGTTGGGCACAAGGTTTGTGGTAGATTATTGATCAATTAAGATAGTTGGAGGAAGTTAAACCAATTATGAAATTTCGAAACTCGATGGCTTGGATTTCTCAACCTGGAACTTGAAGATACATGCAATTTTGGTGAAAAATAGTTGTGTAGTAGTTTTAAATGACAAAAAAAAGAAACCTGAAAAAATGGATAAAAAGAAATATGATGAGAATGATCGTTTCATAAAGGCAAATGTTCATTCAACCTAGGATGAATATGTTCTTTTTAGGTCCTCCTAAAGAGCTTATAATGTCAACACCTATTTTGGATCATTCAAGGTTGTCTTTGACCTCATCACCAATACTGGACAAATATAAGGAGTTGTTACGACCATTAACTATTTTAGACCAATTGGGGGTACTTTTTAGGTCTTCATGCATGTTGAACCAATGCATGTTGGTCTAATATAAAGAGCTTTTAAGGTCATCACTTGTATTGGATTAAGAAGGGATGTTTTTCAGGACTTAACCATGTTGGACCGAGAAGATAAGCATTTAAGGTCATCTTGTAATTTTGACTAGTATGAGGAGCTTTTAAGGCTATCACCTATTTTGGATCATTCTTTTTTTTTTTTGGATAAATCAGTGGGGGAGAAAGCCCCCTACTTGGCTTTCATTAATCCAAAATAGAAAAAATTACATCATACTATTTTATAACTCTGTAGTAGGGTAATTGCACCGCATCATGAAGTAAAGGAAGATGAAGAAAATCGGGAAGTCTAGAGAGACAAATAGTGGCTTCCGTGACAATTATAACATTCTTTGCAAGAACATCAGCCACCAATATTAGCCTCACAATAGACATGGCATGTGGACCATGAAAAATTCACAAGATTGAACTCACAATTAGCAACTAGGTTATGGAGAGCTCATAGAGGTTTATATTTGCCTTGTTTAACCTGAACAACTAAGGAGGAGTTACTTTCAGTTTGAGGGAAACATTTCATTTGAACAGCTAAATCGACGCCCACTGCTAAACCACAAATTTTGCATAATTATTAGAAGAATTACTAAGGGGAACATAAAATGGTGCTTTTAACATCATCTTAGACAAATACAAGGAGCCTTTAGGGTCATCATCTATTTGGGACTGAGAGGAGGTTCTTTTCATATCTTCACCCATGTTTAATAGCTTGTAAAGTCGTCACCTATTTGACCGTAAAATGGTGCCTTACAAGTTTTCACTTTGGACTGATATGAGGAGTCTTAAGGTCATCATCTATTTCCAACTTATATGAGGAACTTTTAAGGTCATCACCTATTTTAGACAGCACAAGGGCTCTTTTAAGGTCATTAGAATGATTAGATGAATATGATGAGCTAATAGTGCCATTACTCATGTTAGACAAGGGAGAGGGAATATGAGTCCTTCAGTGGGAGCAATTATATCACCCATATTGGACAAATTTAAGCAGATTTTTACGTCTTCTCTTATTTTGGATGTTGAAGGGCGTCTTTTAATGTCATGGCCCTCGCTGGAAAAGGAGCCATGCCATATAATTTAAGACAGGGACCCACATGAGAAACCAGAGTCATATTGCAACTGGTCATTAAGGGTACAGTTGCAGGGGAATTCGGGTTTGAGGTTAGTTTGGCACTCTCTTATGCTAAGATAGGAAATAATCAAGTGTTGGGAAAGGGAGAATGAGTGTTAAAGGGATTTCCTCACTACGAGTCTAGGGAACGTTCTTCGACTCACCTTAGTTTTGCTTCTTCTTCTTGTTGACATGGCACCATAACCGTTTGCTTGTGGGGATATCAGGTCCACTTGTACGAGTGCCTCTTTTTCCATGTTTTTTTTTGTTGATTGCGACCATGTTGGACTTGGCATTGCTCATCAGAGAGTTGTCACTTGGTTGAGGAAGGGAAGGAGAATGTGATGGTACATCTTGAAGAACAACATAGCCCTTGGTTATGAGTTGCCATACAATTCTTTCGAAGTTGATGCATATTGTACCCCTCTCAATAATGACAAGGGAAAACGGGGGGGATTAGGTGTGTTTCAACTTCCTCCTTCTCTTTTACTGGGTCCTCACTGCAAAGGTGGGATTGACTGGTTCTCCCTCTTGGAGCCACACAAGTGAATAATCTCTTTCTTAATCATGTTTTTAATGATATCTTTGATCAGGAAATTGTCTTCAACCACATGCTTGATCATCCTATGATATATGCAGTAATGGGGTTGATCGTCACATGCTACATATTTAGGCCTCTTCAGGGGAGGTAGCTCCACCGTTCCCTCATCCGGAGCATTTGAAGGATTATGAAAACGAACTCCTTATCAAAAGAATACTTATATCGATCCTTTCCCTTAAAGAATGACTATTATAAGTTTAAGGAGGGGGTTAGTTTAGGCTGGTAGACCTGTGTAACCTTCAAAGCTGTTTTAGTCTGAATAGTCTTTTAGGTCAGTGTAGCTTTGGGAGGTGTTGGACTTTGTTGGGTATGTAGCGGTCATTGCTCCCCTCAGTTGATTACAGAGCCTATACTTGTCCCCATTTGGTCACTCCCTATTCCCACCATTTAATTGGTATTAACTCCCCAGATGTTTGAGCAACCTCTAGGCATTGACTCCTTTGATTATCATTTCAGAGGGATAGATGCTTTGACATGCATTGATCTTTACACAAATTTTAGATGCAAGTTTGTAATGCATCAAAATTTCAAACATGGATTACTTAGGTATGCTACCAAATCTCTCCATATTTAAATCTATTATCAATAGGTTCACTTGGCTCGTAAGTCATCATAAGAGTTCGATGACCTACTCCCTCTTGATATACAAATTCCAGCCAATAAGCTTGGCTCACACTTAATTTTGAAATAAAATTACAACTTTAATTGGTTCCTTACAAATCGCAAACTTAAAATACAAATAGTTACAAGACAAAATTCAAATATTCGATTACTCATTTTCACAACACAATGCAACATACATACTCAAAGTTTCTCATCACTTAAGAAATACATAATTACTTCCTTTTCAATCTTCATCTTCATAAAAACCACAAGATTACATATTCACTATGTGCTTGATAACAAGTGAATTTCAAGATCTGTGCTTTAAAAAATTCAAAATCACTTTTTTCTTTGTTTAACATTGTTAATCTAATGATGATAATGCTATATAAACTTTTCGGGAATAAAAAAAATCCTTCTGAGGCTTATATCTAACCATCTCAATAAAATGGATGGCCTATATTAGTTGGGCTAGAATGAAAACTTTCTATAACATTTTTTCAAAATTTTCTGTTTTGTGATTATTCTTCATAATGAAACGAGTGTACATTTAAAAAATTTGCGTCAAATAAATGTCTCTAACATGGTTTTTGAAGATGGTTGTATTATACTACTATACAACTGTTGCATGAAATCATGCCCCTATATGTTTAGGGAAAAGCTGAGGTTAGCCCGCTAGCTAAGAAGCATGTATTCATCTAACAGTCACAATCTCATTTTGTAATATAATTTTAATATTTTCTACAAATTCAAATCACATAAAATAAGACACCAATTATTCTCATCAAGACGCATCTAATAAAAATATTAAAAAATAAGCTAGATGTCACAGAGAACTTGCCTAACCGATCATGCTCCGGAGAGTAAATTGGAGTGAGGAAGTAAGAAAATCAACGTAGATCTTCCAAGCCAGCATGCTTTATGAAGTGGGGTTTGATAAAAAAATAAAAATTGTAATAAATAGCTTCATTTTTTGTATGAATTTGGGGAACACTAGGTTAGGTTTTCTCTCTCCAGAAGTCTTGCTAGACAAGCAAAATTAGGCCTTATGCTCTATTTTCCCAAGAATTTTAAACTCTAAAAATGATGAAAGCATGGGTTATTTATCGAGCCTATATCAAATTGGGTGGAAATCTGATATTTTAAAATATCGCAAGGGTAGAAAACAATATATCGAAGGGCAAGTTGGTTATAGTTATTTTGGAGAAATATCAATGGTTTGTTCATCACATACCATCACTTTCCCTCATTTTAGCAGGATTTTATGAATTCACAAGAATCACTACCACTTTCTTTCCATAAACTTGTGAGATTAAATGGAGACCATTTTGCATCAATTTTCATCCAAAAACACTCCTCATATCCATGGAGATATGAAGATTTAATGCTTGTTTTGAGCTGCATTTGTGCTATGCTCTTCAAGTTCACTATAACCTTGCAATAAGATGTATTGGTGTTTTTGAGGAGATTATCTATAAATTTTAGCTCCAAATAGCATATACATTTTGTGATCAAAAGGCAATTGGTGGCCATGGAGTCTACAACCAGCAGTGTCCCCATTGATCACCTACTTTGATCTTTAATCTAGTATCAATCCATGAAAATAACTACATTGAGTATTGTGCGAGGATTAATCACCCCCAATTTTACTGTATGGCCCATAAATTGTCAAGAATTAACCATCCAGGTTGTTATTGTTTTTTTCTGAATAGTGACTGGCAGTGTCATGAACAGTGAGCATCAATACTTTAAAGATCCTTTCAGAAATGGTATCAAATGGCATTGGATTGACTTGAAATTTGGACCATAAGCTTTTTAGGTACTAATCCATCATCTTACCAAGTTTTACCTCTATCAGACACCTTTTGCCAAGGTTGATTTTGGAATCGGCCCACTCTTTATGATTAAATAGTGCCATGTGAGTGCCTCCAACTTTAGAATCCTATATTTCGGACAACTAATACCAGAATTTCCTAATTTCATAGTGTCTTAGGCACCTCTTAGATTAACGTCGGCCCATTTTAACGACCTTCTGAGCCCTTCCAATAGGGGTTTGCCTATCCTACCTTATTGTCTATCCGTGAGACGGTTCAGTGTCACGATGTTTTCCAAGTATTTGATTTTTATTTTTATTTTTTCCCGACATGACCCATTTGACATATTATGAGGTGAGGATCCTCATAAATTTGGCTTTGACTCGAGACAATTTGATTGCCTTTTGAACATTCTGGTAGTTTCAGCGTATATTAGTAACATCTGCCTATTTGACATGTCAACCATGTGTTTCTACAGCGTGCCAGATCACAGTTATTTGAAACCATTATATTCCTTGTCTTTTAAGGATTTTTTTGGATAATACAGGTCCTAATGTCCATCACTGCATTTCACTCCCAATTTGTCCGGTAGGATAGCCATAGTATAATCCAGTCCTTCACTACATATTTTATCAGGCTGGTTTAATGCAAATACTAGATGTCCTGATAAAAAAATATGCCCAAACAGGAATATGAGCATTCTCTGCAACTCCATAGAGCTTTGAGACACATTTAGAGAGAGTCACTCAAGATCAAGGTTGGTGAAGCATTCGGAGAAACCCGGAACAACAAGGTGTACCCTGCATTCACATTATACTCAAGCCAATGAACTTACATAGGTCCTATGATTCCCTTTTTTGTTCTTTTCATGTTTATGCCTCTATAAGTGCTTCAACCCAAATCAAGGGCGTTGCTTTTTATAAAAGGTGAGGTGGATGTAAATTAAGGAGGTATTTGTGGGTCCTTAATACTCCTTGTATCCAGATTTGATATTAATGACAGGCCTTGGATCATAAGTGATTGGGGTGAGTTTGTGCTCCCAATTGTGTTTGTTGGTAGTTTTGTCTTTTGAAGAGTCATCCTCTCTTCCTACAAACGCATTTAATAGACAGTCGATGAGGCGATTCTAAGAGTAAAACATTTCAATAGAACAAATGAGGAAGAGGAAGCAAGAGCCCCAGCTAACTAAGATATGCCTATGCAAGGCTGATGCAGAACCAGTAACAAACTTTTCATTCATTCCTCCTACATTGAAGTGGATTCTAAGTTCTATTAAAAACATTTGTGGGTGTAGCCTCAATTTATTAGACAGTTTCTCCTGCAATTGCCCTCCTTCCTAAAACTAGTGTTCAACTTTAGTGAATTTTAATTGCTGTTAACTTGTGGCACATTTGGAAGGAAAGAAATTGGAAATGTCCAATTAGTGAAATCCATGTTCTTGTTCCTGATTTTAATTGGACTCTTGCAAAAAACGAATTTGATATGACCAATTTGAAATAAATGTTTTAAGGGGACCTCTTGAGAAGATATCATGAAACAAGTGGCTTTTCTGCACATTGAAGAGCTATTAGATAGTATCCCATATGTAGGAATGGTAGAATTCATGTTTGATATAAGCTCAAAAAGTAATTTTGATCCTGTTGGGATTGGGTTCTGTTGTGCACAGAAGCTCTAAACCCAACGGGTTGATTTTTGGCAAATAAAACATGAGAAAAAGAATTATGAAACACATAACACAAGAACACAAATATTTATGTGGTTCACCCTAAAAGAGCTACATCTACTGGCAAGGCAAACATAAATCCACTATATCAATGAGAGTTACATTAAAGATTTTGAAACAAACCTCGACAAAAACCCCAAATCGAGCAAACCTTTTTAAACAACTCTCCATTCCTCCTCTTTACTTCTGGCAATATCGACAATACCAGATAGAGACGCGAGAGCAACGAGAAACTGATTTTCTCTCAACGCGAGAGCAACGAAAAACTGACTTTCTCTCTTACTAAAAGGAGAACAACCCAAAAAATCTATGAGAACTGCTTCTCTACAAGAAACAATCATGCCTCTCAATTTTCGGGAGGCTAAAAGAAGCACCATCACAGTGTTTCTGTCCAAATGAAGCTTTCTTCTCTCCTAAAGGAAATTACAAGCTTTCTTCTCTCTAAGAAAAAATTGCAAGCTTTCTTCTCTCTAAAAGGAAATTAAGTTTTCTTCTCTCTAAGAGGAAATTGTAAGCTTTCTTGAAGAAATTGCATTTTATGCATAGGAAGCTCTAGCTCCCTCTCTATCCAGAGAAATCACCATTCCCATATGGTAACCCAAATAAAGCACACGTGTTTTATCTAAAAATAGCCCATTATATAGAGAAAAGAGACTCACCAAAAAAGGCTCACGCCATGGCCCCTTTTCTTCCTTCTTTTATGAGAAACTAATATTCATCTCTTTAAATATGGGCCTTCAAATTCATCCTAATCCAAATAGAACTTATTCCAATAACCAAATCCTAAATATTATCAAATTGGTTAATAGCAATCCCACATGGGAATATCTCAATCCGACATATCAATCTCCATCAATTCTACAAAATATGGGATTTCCATATGTGGGCGATTTTGGATAGCACCAAATCTAACAGGTTCTTATGACATTTTCAGGGCCATCCAATCATAGTGCTGCTAATGAAGCTAAAATTGAACTTAAGTCAGTTGCACTACATGTTAAATTCATTCAACAGTAATGAAAATTTGTTAGAATGTTATTCATTGCTGCAACAGTTTTCAGAGGATATAATGGAGATCGATCCATGTCTAATATGTAGTTAAAAAAGCTTTAAGTGGCACATAGGTGGTTTTGTGCATATAAATAGAGAGAAATAAGGAGGAAGTCTTTTAGGTAGCAAATAGTGTTCAACAGGACAATTTGATTGCAACAAATTGATTCTAAAATTTAATCGAATTTGTACAGTCAGTTCACTATACACCGCTTTTGACCAAATTAATGAAATTTAAAATCAATGTGCAAAAAAAAAAGAGAGAGAGAGAAAACAATATTGACAACAGAGTTTTCCTGGTATATCGTATGCCTTTCTGTTCTGTTTTTCTTCAAACCGTAGTTGTCTATCTACCTCTATCCGACTCTAGCAATTCCAAGTGATATTTAAATCACCATTTGATGCATTTCTAAGGATAATGAAAAAGATTTCCTTTATTTATATATATATATCCTTTTTTGATGGGTGTTGTGCATAAGATGTCAACTTTAAACAATCAATGTACACCTCCAAATCTTGATAAAAGATGCGGTTCCGGTATCAAAAACCCTTATGATAGTCTCCCTCATAATTATAAAATATAAAGTTCCAAGAATAGTATGGATTGAATAGATCGATAAACATTTCAAATTTTTTAGAATGGATGACTTACATAATATATTACAAAATGCATTTTTTTTCAGGGAGTGCCTTTTGTGTTGCCAACAACATATAAGTTATATGTGACCCCACCTCTTAGCCATTCAAAATCAATGACTATTGTTATTCATGCCATGCCAAATACTGTTTTATTTTTCATTTTTTTCTACAAAATATTTTTGGATGAAATTTGGGCATCCTATCATAAACCTTGGGCAAACTAGGAAAAAATTAAAAACAAATATGTCCCTGACATTTCTAGGGGTATTCCAGTAATTGTTTATCACTCAAAATATTTGTTTATTATTTTTATCATTTGCGCCTCTATCAGATCTATGCATGCCTCAAAATTTTGCTTCAAAATGATATAAAGAATAAAAATTAAAACAAAAAAAAAATGAGCCGTCCGATCAAAATCTGACAATTAAGAGCCAACTTGTGACATTGTGACCATCTCAGCCATCTACTTAGATCTGACGGCTGAGATCTGAGGTCACATATACTATATTTGTGGGTGGAGTCATGTAGAAATATTTCCTATTTTTTAAGACTTAAATCTTGTTTTTTTCATATTCATTCATTTTGAGGTCAATATGAGATTTTCAACCATCAGCATACTTTTTAATTGGATTTTTAGGGGTGCTATAATATAAAGTTGACACCTTACATATTTTTAATATATCAGTGGTAGGAAATGAGCCGAAAATGGGATAGTCATGCAATAATCAATATATAACATAACCAATCAAGCCCAAGGGCCCCAGATAATGACAAAGTTAAATCAATAAATAAATAGAAGGGCCCTAAACAAACATCGTCGTTCCTAATGTTTTTATTCCATTTCTTTTATCATTATGAAATGGATTAGAAGGTCACGTATCCTTGTTTTCTACTCCACTATCATGAGCTCTCTCTTTATTATGGGGCTTATCACTAGAACTCCACTCATCTCATCTAGTGAGAGATAAAGAGGTTATGGGGTTCAACACACCAGAAAAGAATGTATGAAACACGTTCAAACACGCATAACATAAAGAAGGAATTGGCCATGAAATCAAGGGGACATAACCAGGGTTCTAAATTTTTTGGAATTCGACCCCGAATCCCCGGGAGATCAATTCCAAACTCACCAATCGGACTCGGGTAATTCCCGAACCTCCAAACATATAGAAAATAAAGACCAAGAGAAAAAAGGAGATCAGGTGACTCCAGGTTCCTCAAATTTGTTAGGGTGTCCCGCCCCATGTGGGAGGACCCCAATAGGATTAGCCCAAATAAAATGGCTTATATTAAAAAACTAAATTATTGATTTTGAGGCCAAGTTTTTGAAGTGGTTATCTAAGGATAACACTCATGGGAGTTGATTGTTGTCAAATATTCCATCTTACCTTTTTCTAGAGAGAGAGTGAAAAGAAATCTTATTCTACATAAAACCCAAAACATGGGGCCTTCGGTTTCTATTAGTGTGAGTTTCTGTTCTTTTGTGCAGTGTTTTTTCTTTTGGTTTGCGTCTCTCGTTTTGTTACAAAAGAGAGAAAAAGTGAATTTTTCCATAGAGAAAAAAAAGAAAAAGATAGTGAAATCTCTTAAATGCAATAAATTTTAAAAAAAATTTATCCTTCTCGTATAAAGACGAAGAAAAGAGATAAAGAAGCCTCTTAAAAAGAGAAAGGGAAGAAGGCCTTGGAGAGATAGAAGAATTGAAAGAATGAAATCCTTGAAAAGAAAAGCATCTTGGACCCATTTGGATATGAGGAAACAAGGAATTTTAGATATTTGAAATTTAAATAAATCTATAAATTTTCAATATCAAGGATTTTTGTCGTGGCTTCCTCAAATCTATTGTTTGGATAAACTATACAAAATTCATACACTCCTTGCAATCACTTCCATGTCTATTGTTTGTTAACAAAACTTGATACAGTTTCTCTCTCTAAAATTTTAATGGAAAAGTTTATGCAGAGCCGAAGCTAAACAATCAAATTAGAGCCTAACTAAAAAATTGGGATATTATCGCTAATATACATATATGTTACTATAATTGGAAAAAAAACCCTCAATTTTTCAAAACCTCACCTACACCCTTTCTCACAATTTTCAGTTTTTTTTTAAGAAAAATAATCTTCACGTTAGTCTTCTTACCGTAAAGAACATTACGGTAATTTAAATACCGTAATAAATTGAAGGAGTATTACGGTAATTAAAATACCGTAATACTTTAATAGGTATCATTTTATACGATATTTAAAATACCGTACTAACTTCAATTAGCATTACGGTACTTTAAGTACCATAAAGTTATGGCTATGACCGTGAAGCCAATTACGGTAAAAACTAAAACCAATTTTACGGCATTTTAAGTACCGTAAAAACTAACCCTTGTTATACGGCACTTAAAATGCAGTGAAATTCTTTCTCCTTATTATATTTATCTCTTTCATCTATATTTTTTTTATGTTTATCTCTTATTTCTCTCTCTCATTCTTTTTAATATTTTTCTCTTTTTTCTTTATCTTTTCTCTCCCTAACTAGGATATTTGGCCGTATTCAAATTGACTCGTAGAGTAAGATTGTAGAGAGAGAAAGAAGAGATAAAAAAGAATGAGAGAGAAAAAAGAGATAAATATGAAAAAGAATTAGAGAGAGAAAGAATAGATAAACATAAAAAGAATTAGAGATGAAATGGATAAATATAAACGGAGAGAAAGAATAGATCAAAATAAAAAAAATTAAAGATGAAATAAGTAAATATAAAAAGGATTTGCCGTATAACATGGGTTAGTATTTACGGTACTTAAAACGCCGTATAAGGGTCAGTGTAAGTTTGCGGTACTTAAAGTACCGTATAAAATGCCCTCAGTATTACCGTACTTAAAATACCGTATAAAATTCTCTAAGTATTACCGTACTTAAAGTACCGTATAAGATGCACTAACAATTACAGTAATACAACTAGAAGGTCATTTTGGAAATATAAAAAATAAAAAATAAGAAAAAATAGTGTAGACAAGATAAACGAAAGTTTGGGGTTTTTTTTTCAATTAAACTTAAATTAAACTATATCTGCGATAATTTTCCTAAAACATTTCACTAGAAGAGGTTGTTTTGATGCCCAAATATCTTCAAATTGATGATCTCAACATCAAGATGCATGGACATGAGAAAAAAATGGATTTCGAATTTTGAAAATAGTGATTTTGTAATGCATTTTTGGATCATCAATTTTCAAGTTTTCATAGATCTGTGATCTACACTATTTTTAAGCTTTAGACTTTATAAATAAGGATGAAAATATGTTATGAGGCTGTCACAGAGATTTTCAGTACTAAAACCACATTTCTCGACACTATTTGATGGTAGGCTCTAATTTGATTGTTTAGAGTCTAGGCTCTATGCAAACCGCGTCCAATTTTAATAAACTCTCTCTCTAAAACTCAAAATTTGAAAAAAAATTAAGATAGTTTCTCTCTCTAAAATTTGATATAGTTTCTCCATTTAAATTTTAATATACTTTAATCCAAAACTTAAATTTTGAAATTGTTTCTCTAAAAATTTTGAGATAGTTTCTCTCTCTAAGAATTTTGTGATAGTTTCTCTTTCTAAAAAATTTGGATGCTTTCTGTCTCTAAAATTTAATATAGTTTTTCTTTCTAAAATTTTCAGATACTCTCTCTCTAAAACTTAAAACTTGAGATAGTTCCCCTCTTCAATAATTTTGAGATAGTTTCTCTCTCTAAACATGTTTATGTAGTTTCTCTTTCTAAAATATGATAGTTTTTCTCACGTTTTAAGATACTTTCTCTTTCTAAAAGTTAAAATTCGAGATAATTTCTCTCTAAAAATTTTACGATAGTTTTTCTTTCTAAAATTTTTTATGTATTTTCTCTCTCTAAAATTTGATATAGCTATTCTATTAAATTTTAAAATGCTTTCTCTCTCTAAAACTTCAAGTTTGAGATAGTTTTTCTCTCCAAAAATTTTGAGATAGTTTATCTCTTTAAAATTTGTTACAGTGTCTCTCTAAAGTTTGATATACTTTTTCTCTCTAAAGTTTAAAATTTGATATACTTTCTCTCTCCAAAGCTTAAACTTTGAGAGTTGCTCTCTCTAAATTTTTTTTAGCTTCTCTTTCTAAAAACTTTGTGCACTTTATCTATCTTTGATATAGTTTCTCTCTAAAATTTTAAGATAATTTTTTTCTCTAAAACATAAATTTTGTGATAGTTTCTCTCTTCAAAAATTTTGAGATAGTTTCTATCTCTAAAATTTTTTAGGTAGTTTTTATCTCTAAAATTTGGTATAATTTCTACCTCTAAAATTTTAATATATTTTCTCTATCTAAAACTCAAAATTCGAGATAGTTTCTCTCTAAAACTCAAAAATTGAGACAATTTCTCACTCTAAAAAACTTGAGATATTTCTTTCTCTAAAATTTTTTTGGAGTTTCTCTTTCTAAAATTTATAATAATTTCTCTCGAAAAGTTTAAGAATATTTTATTTCTCTACAATTTTAAGAATACTTTCTCTCTCTAAAACTTAAAATTTGATATAGTCTCTCTCTCTAAAAATTTTGAGATAGTTTATCTTTAAAACTTTTTAGGTATTCTCTCTAAAGTTTGATGTAGTTTTTCTCTATAACAATTAAAATTTGATATTGTTTCTCTCTCTAAAAATTGGATGTGGTTTCTCTAAGGTTGCAACCTTAAACAATCCAATTAAGGCCCACCTCTAAATTTCATCATAATATGTAATTTTGATGTAAATAATTCTTAGGATCATCTAAAAATCTATTTTCATATCTATAAGATTTTAAACTCCAAAAATAGTTAAAATCAAGTATATCTATAAACATATGAAAATCTTGAAAATTGATGGTCCAAATAATGTGTTGCAAAATGCACTATTTATGGGACTCAAAATCGTTTTTTTTTTTTTTTAATATTTATATATGTCAATGTCAAGATAATTGATTCGAGAGCTTTCAACATTAAAACAACATTTTCCGATGGATTTTTTATGTGCATCTTTATTTCTACATTTTAAGGTTGCAACCCTATATAAACTTTTTCCCTAAAAATTTGAGATATGTTTCTCTCTAAAACTTAAAATTTGAAATAGTTTATCTCTCTAAAATTTTGTGGTACTTTATCTCTCTATAAAAAATTGGTACTTTCTCTCTCTAAAATTTTAACATACTTTCTCTCTCTAAAAGTTAAAATTTGAGATAGTTTATCTCTGTAAAAATTTTGAGATAGTTTATCTCTTTAAAAAAATTAGGTATTTATTCTCTCTAAATTTTTCATACCTACCATATGTTCCCTATGTTTCAGGGTGTGGGAGCCAATGAGTAAAATCCATAGGCCTTGGAAATTTAAAAAAAAAACAAAAAAAAAAAAACAAAAACAAAAAAACAAACAGGTTTTAGTGTAGAAATGAAATCATGGCAAAGTAAGTCTTATTTCTATGATTTTAATTTTGTTGATTTTAAGCAGTGTTTGAAAACTCGCCCAGTCGATCCAGACTCGACCGGTTCGACTCGAGAATCGTCCACAAAAAACCGGGAATAGCCTGAATCGCGACGTGTCCGCCTCACGAGAGCAACACGTGGCCAAATATTTTTTTTACACGTGCCTGCCTGAATCGCGACGTGTCCGCCTCACGAGAACAACACGTGGCCAAATATTTTTTTTACACGTGCCCGCCTCACAAGAAAAACACGTGGCCACAAGTGGCCACCTCACAGGAGAGCAGCACGTGATAACTCACCTCACATGTCTTCTCCCTCGGTTTTCTACACGCATAATGGAGTACCAAGCAACACTCATCCTTCGATGTGGGATAATTACCACAAAAAATCATTAAAGCAAGATGTTTGAAAATATATTATTATGGAATCAAATAAAATCACATGAGGCGATGTGGTTGTGTTGGTTGACAAATTGGATTTTGCGGTGAACATCTAGGGTTCGAACCCCTTAGTGCACAACCAAAATTTTTTTGAGTCCGAACCCCTTATTAGCGCACAACAAAAAAAAATTTGAGTTCGAATCCCTTAGCCTTAGCGCACGACAAAAAAAAAATTTAGTTCGAACCCCTAAGCACACAACAATAAAATTTTGTTGTCAAAAAAATAAACAAAGGCAAAAAATACTGTTGTAAAAAAATAGGAAAAATATAAAATAAAAGGTTTTTCAAGATAAAGATAAAAAAAATAATACAATATTTTTTTTATTTTTCTTGTAAAAAAAATACAATTTGTTGTCAAAAAAATAAACAAAGGCAGAAAATACTGTTGTAAAAAAATAAAAAAAATATAAATAAAACGTTTTTCAAGATAAAGATAATACAACACTTTTTTACTTTTCTTGTAAAAAAACATACAAGGTAATATAACAAGTATTTTTTGCAAGAAAATAAAACAAATAAAATGTAATTTAGCAGCATCATTTTTTATTTTTCTTGTAAAAATAAATAAAAAGTAATACAATAAGCAAAAAAAATGTAGTACAACATCTTCTTCTTTTGTCAAAAAAAAAAAAAGAAGACAATCAACAAGTATCATATTTTTCTTGTAAAAAAAATTAAAAGATAACACAATAAGTATTTCTTGCCAAAAAAATAAAAGGTATTTCTTAATACAATTTAGGAATAATTGTCTAATTATATTTTTTATTTTTATAACATGATGGTCTTTAACATAAATTTAGTAATATTAATTTAAAGATAGGATTCATACAATGAGGCCATTTGAAATCTCTCTCTTTCTACTAACAATCTCTTCCACTAATTTATTCTAGAAACCCAAAAAATTAAAGAAAATTGGTACGCATTCTAGTAATTTCTACATTGATAACCAATCTTTTATTTTATTTATTAATTTTGTATTATAAATCATGTAGTATACTATTTTTCTTACAGTTGTCAATAACACATTTTAAATTAGCTGATATTATCAAATACTTTGGATTTTTTATTATTTATATAATAAAATAATTATAAAATATTGTTCGTATATAATATTATAGTTAATTAGGTTGTAATAATTTGGGTTTTTTTAGCTGATTAGAGTTTTCCGCCAGTTCAAGATTTTAGTAGCCAATTTTTCATCGATTTAGTCAACTCTTTATTGTAGTCCATATATGATTATATACTTAATCCATGATAATTCTATAATTTCTTTTGTGTGCTGTAAATTTAATGGTCAACATAAGTTCATACAGGGAAAGAAAATCTCAATATTCATAAATTGATGAACATAATGAAAATTAATAATGTAGTACCCTATTGGATTCCTAAAAAACAACATTTATAATGAATTTTAATAATTTTTTTGAATTTTTTAAAGCTTAATCTGAACGATTCGGCCCGATTCTCGATCCGGATCGCCGATTCGTCGATCCGGATCTGTTTTTGGGATGCTCGATCCGGATCATCAAACCGTTTTTTAAACCATTGATTTTAAGTATCCTAGTCATTAAGCAATCCAAACGATGGATTTTGGCAATATTTAAGATATTGGAAATCTATGGTTTAAAATCCATATACCCAAACAAGCCCCTATAAGAAATCAAAGAGCCCAAGAAAGTTTACATCTAAGAAAACTTTTAACTATTTTTTTGATAATAGATTAAATCTCTTTCTCCTATGGACATAGCTTGAAAATATGAACCACATCAAAATTTCAATATTAGTATTTATTCACCACCCTTACACGTACATAGATTTTGATGTATTTTGTCATGTATCTCGATTTTGCTATGCGCATCCGCAATTATACGAAAGGGCTTGACTGGATGAGCTCAACAAGTGGTATCAAAGCATTATATTTTTTTAGAACAACCTCATGGAGCATTGAATGAACAAGGAAGAAACCTTCTTGTACGAAGGATTCATTTTTGGACCCCTGTGGGGAGCGTTTTGGGAAACACGGTCAGTTAAAAAAGACCATCAGTGAGTGATCTTTGTGCAAAGGTATTAACTAGCAAAACGTCAGTTAACACCTTGACCAACAGTGAACCACTTAAATTGTCGATGAACCTTAATTGTCGATGACAATTTGACAACTAGTGCACTTTAACCGCCAAAGGCACCTTAATTGTCGGTAGGCACTTAACCGACGAAGCTACCCTTAACTGATGAAGTCGACCTTAACCGATGAAATCACCCTTAACCAATGAAGTCACCTTTAACTAACAAAGGCATCTTAGCCGACGGTGAAGCTTTAACCGTCGAAGGCACCTTAACCAACAGAGGCATCTTAATTGACGGAAGCACTTTAACCGTCAGAGGCACTTTAACTGTCAGAGGCACTTTAGCCATCGAATGGACTTTAACAGATGGTGATCCTCCCTAATGTAAAAAAAGGAGAAGAGAGGCTATGGTAGACTATATGCGTCGATTAAAGAAGAATTCTAATACCGAAAGCAGGATAATACGCTCAATGAGCATAACTGGACCATCTGGAAGTCGAAGATGGCAGATTTTCTATACTGTAAAGACTTATACACACCCATTGAAGGGGTAGAACACAAGCCTGAAGGTATAACTGATGATGAGTAGAAGACACTAGATTGAAAGGCTCTCGGAACTATCCAACATTGGTTGAACAAAAGTATGTTCCAATAAGGAGACATCCGCCAAATCATTGTGGGATAAGCTACATGATTTATATGAAGAAAGATCACCGGACATAAGGTGTTCTTGATAAAAAACTTTGTGAACATGAAGTTCAAGAATGGGGGATCCGTTACAAAGCACCTGAATGGTATGCCAAGCATTGTTAACCAATTCGCAACGATGAAGTTGTTCCTAAAAGATGGACTACAAGCTCTGTTTTTACTCAGATTACTACTAGACAGTTGGGAAACCCTGTTGTCCTTACGAGTAACTCAGCACCTAATGGAATAATGACCATGAGTCAGGTCATTAGCTACCTTCCAAATGAGGAGATGAGAAGAAGATCCTCTGACACATTGAATTCGCAAGCTCTTGTCACAAAGTAAGGAGGTCTAGGAAATAGAGACTAAAATTGATCTAATGATAAAGCTAGATCGAAGACGAGAAATGAGATCACATGTTTTTTGTAGCAAAGAATAACACAACAAGAAAGAGTGTTGGAAGCTCAAGAAAGAGTGGAGTGAGGATAATACCAAGAATAATAGCAGGGAAACTACAGTGACTACAAATGCTGGTGTAGTCAGAGATTATGGTGATGGGTTATAGATAAGTGAGCATCATTACATATTAACTCACATAGAAACTAAGCTATTTTTCTTCTAATAGAACGAGAAGTATTGGTTCTGTAGAGATGGAGAACAATAGTCCCTCAAAGATTGTGGGTAAGGGAGATGTAAACATCAAGGCTGAAATTGGAATAAAGCTGGTGTTAAAAGATGTCAACACGACTTAAATATCCATCTTAACCTCATCTCAGAAAAGGGTTTAAAAGATGAAGGGTAGCCCTCGGTGTTAAGTAAAGGACACTAGAATCTGACAAAAGGAAACTGTTGTCATAGCAAAAGGCAAGAAGTGTTGCTCACTCTATAGAACACAGGTGCAAGCCTCTAATGGCAAAGTTAACGCCGCCATGGAAGAACCCTCACTAGACCCTTGGCACATGCATCTCGGCCATATGAGTAAAAAGGGAATATAAATCTTAGCAAAGAAGTGGATTATTTTCAATGTCAAGAATGCATCTCTGACCCCATGAAATCATTGATTGCTAAGAAAACAACATAGAGCCTCATTTTCAAGTAAGAGCTCGAAAGATACGAAAATCCTGATCAAAAGTTGGTCTCGAGGATGTCAAGTCGGTTGGTGGCACATCATACTTTGCCACCTTCACTGATGATGCTTCAAGAAAAGTGTGGGTGTATTTAATAAAATTCAAAGATCATGTGTTTGAGATCTTTCATAATTTTCTTGTTAAAGTGGAAAAGAAGACATGCAAGTTGTTGAAGTGTCTCAGATCAGATAAGGGGGGGTTATACCTCAAATGCTTTCAAAATCCTCTATGCCAAGGATGGCATAAGGTACAAAAAAACCGTGTCATATACCTCTCAGCATAATGGTGTAGCAGAGAGAATGAATCATACCATTATGGAGAGAGTTAAGAGCATGCTATCCGCTATAAAGTTACCAAAGGCATATTACGGTGCAGTAGTCCTAACAACATGCTACCTAATAAATATTTATTGTCCTTTCCTCTAGATGGTGAGATCCCAGAGGGAGTTTTGACCAGGCAAAGATATATCTTATTCACACTTACAGGTGTTCGAGTGCAAGGCATTATTGCACATGCCTAAAGCATAAAGATCCAAGTTAGATGAGAAACCTCTTCTATGCATCTTTTTAGGGTACTAAGGTGAATAGTTCGGCTATAGGCTATGGGATCGTAATACAAGAAGGTGATTAGGAGTAGGGATGTGGTCTTTCAGAAAGGCATTACCATTAAAGATGTGAAGAAATCAAAACAGCCATAAATCTTCAATTATTCAAAACTAGTCATAATTCCTTCAACCATAGTACATGAAGATGGGAGAGAAGTGCAATAAGAGGATGGGCCTCAAGATTTTGAAATGCCAATTCTAGGTGATGTGGAGTAGGGGAAGCAGCATGTTCAAAAAGTGTCATCTACAATTGAACTGAAAAATGTGATTTATGATACATAAACATTATACCATATGCCCTGCATTAGAGTATGTCCTATACACCGAAAAGGTGAATCGCAAAGCTAACATAAAGCCCAGGCTGAAAGAAACAAAGGGGTGTGGGTTAAAACTATGCAAGACAAGATTACATCCTTGCATAAAAATTACACCTATGACTTAGTAAAGTTACCCAAAGGTAACAAGGCATGGAAAGTAAGTGACAAACAGAGCCCTTCAACCAAAAGGAAGAAAGAAGACATGCAGAAAGTATCCCATGAGTCGGCTGTAGGAAGTTTGATGTATGACATGGTGTGCACGATGCTAGATATCGCACACGCAGTTAGCGTAGTGAGCATTTTCATTGCCAATCTTGGCAAAAAACACCATGAAGCAAATAATTTGATATTCAAGTATCTCAAATATTCAAAATGTGTTTGAGCTGTGGTGGTGACAAACATGTCTTGCAAGGGTACACAAATGTAGGTTAGAGAACTAGATTTTAGAATGTCAATATCGGGATACCAACTTACTTTTGCAAAGGGAGTTGTTTCATGGTAGTCCAAGCTGCAAAAGGGTGAGAAACTATTGCAACTAGGGAAAATCCATTCCATCAAAAGTACATCAGATATGATGACAAAGACTTTTACCAGAGAAAAACAAGAGTCATGCAAAAGAATGGCTGGCATTGGTGCATCTAAGCACCAAGTTAATTGTGAAGGTGAACTTCCCCTATGGGATAGGAGGGGGAGATTATCAGGGTGACCAATCCCATGTGGGAGGAACCCCAATGACATTAGCCCAAATAAAAAGGTTTATATTAGAAAACTAAATTATTGATTTCGAGGACAATTGAAAGAGGTGGTTATCCAAAGATATCCTTCACGTGAGTTGGTTGTCAAAGATTTTATCTTACCTTTTTTATATATAGAGAGAGAGGAAACAAACATCATTCTACATAAAACTTAAAACATGGGCCTAGGGTTTCTATTGGTGTGAGTTTCTCTTTCTTTTGTTGAGTGCCTCTTCCAGTGGTGCACACCTCTCATTATAGTAGAGATAGAAAAGTGAGTCTTCTGAAGAAGAAGAAAGTGAAGCCTTAGATACAATAAATCCTAAGAGAGTGATCCTTCTTACGTAAAGAAGAAGAGAGGTAGAGAAACATATTAGAGATAAAGGGAAGAAAAATCTGCGTGATAGAAAAACCTCAATGAAAAAATCTTAGAGAAGAAAAGCATATAAAAGAAATCAGAGAGTTAAAAAACGCTTGCATCTTGAAAGAACTTGTAACTATTTTAAATAGTAGATTTTTTTTTTTTTTTTTCCTTTTTTTATGGATATAGCTTAAAAAGGTGAACCACGTAAAAATCTTGATATCACTATATATTAATTTGCTTGTTATTTTCACTTTTATCCACATGCATAGATTTTGGTGTATTTTGTCCTGTATCGCGATTCTGCTGTATGCATTCGCAATTTTGCGAGAGGCCTCGACTAGGTGAACTCAATAAAATTGAAATTGGCCACCAACTAATTCTAAGTTGTCATAAGTGATTCCAAGTCAGCTAGATAATTTTTAAAACCCGAAATACAGTTGTTAAGGTTTTTCATGCACTGAAACAATAAGAAAGAAAAGAAGCAATCAGATAGATATCCAGTTGGCTAAACTTGTGTTGTTTTATCCCCTTAATATTCTAACATTTTAGGAGTTACTCGAGCCATTTATTTTTAGTACAAGGAGGTCATAATCATTATTATTCATCAAATTTTAAATCAGGTGGTTGTAAGAGTGTTATTGACTAGACTTAAAGTTCAAAAAGAAAAAAAAATTGAATTTATAACACACCCCAAACTATCGAATTTGACATTAACGGCTAGGACTTATGGTAACCTCCTTGTAACAACGAAAAATAATCTCATAGTATATAATCCTAAAATAAATTTAATAGAGATACAAGCTCAATTTTTTATTTTTATTTTATTTTTTATTTTTTTTTTTAAAAAAAAAACGAAAATAAAAACAAAAACAAAACACAAAATAAAATAAAACAAAAGAGAGCTTTTTAGACTTCCACTTTTATCTTTTGAAAGGGCATGGGTACTCACTTGGCTTCTTGTTCCATCTCCAAGTCCAAGCCCATGCCCAAGCCCAAGTCCCAGCCCAAGAACATTTGACAATTGCTTTTAAGGAAACCACAGAGCGGCCCACGGGCCATGGGCGACATTCCAGGTCGGGTCACCTTGGGTTAGCCCCCAACGCCCAATAGGCCACGCAGTCTACTGACTCATACAAAGTCAATCATAACGTCCAAATAAGTCTCATTCGAGGGACCTCCCCCGTCACAATGTCAGAGAGAAATGCCCCAATCTTTAGGGCCTCCACGTATCAAATCAAGAAGCCAAAAGGCATTCGCTTAGAGCCTTCTTTCTCTCTTGACCCCACAAAAGCAAAAAGGTTATCCAGAGTTTGGTTCACTTGCACTTCAGCATTGAGTGATTTTGCTTCAATGGAAAGACATATCATGGCTTCATATACTCTCTCTCTCTCTCTCTCTCCACAATGGAAAGACATCATGGCTCCATATCCTCTCTCTCTCTCTCTTCAATGGAAAGACATAGCATGGCTTCATGGCCTCTCTTCTGTCTCTCTCTCTCTCTCTTCAATGGAAAGACATCATGGCTCCATATCCTCTCTCTCTCTCTCCAATGGAAAGACATATCATGGCTTCATAGCCTCTCTTCTCTCTCTCTCTCTCTCTCTCTCTCTCTCTCTCTCCCTCTCTGGCCCTTGCTTCCAGTTGAAACTTGAAAGCATCCAACCGACCAATGGTTTGAAAGTATCTTAGGCACCCAACCACATGTAGCCACAGTGAAAGCTTATTATGCTTGTTAACTAAGAAAATTTCATGGAGAGCCTACACCTTTGAGCCCCAATCATGGTGCTTCTCTGTTACAAATTAACTGAAAACCACCTTCTTCTCCTATATTCAGAAGTTCCAGAGCACTCAGCGTCCTTTAGTGCAAAAATAAGAGAGACCAAGTTGGACAATATGGTGATTTCCACTGCCAAAATACTAGTGGGTGTGTCACTTAATGAAGAGTCGAGCACAGAGCTTCTCTCATGGGCTATTGGTATTGCTGCTCGTCCCGGTGACACAGTGGTGGCTCTCCATGTTCTTGGTATACTTATCTTGTCTAGATATTTTTTTAGACAATTACCTTCACTCCATTACTTCGAGGTTTTAGAAAGTAAGGTGGATAATTCAAACTTTTCTTTGGTCCGGTATAGATAATCTTAACTCTGTGTTTGTCTCTCTGTGTGTGAGAGAGAGAGATTGAGAGAGAGCTTGGGTCTCATGGACTTGGTTTCATTGCCCATGTTTCAGTTAGGAAGGATGAGAAGAAGCTTGACATGATTGCAGCGGAGAAGACACGGATGCGCCTTGCAAAAGCGTTTGTGATATCTTCTCTTGGAGATCTCACAGAACTCTGTCAGTCTAAGCAGGTAGAATTGTGAGGGACAAAACAGGTTTTTAGTTTTTGAGCATATGGAAATTCAGGTTTTATTTGATATATTTGGTCCTGCTATTCTTAGGTGAATGTAGAGGCTAAAGTTTGCCAGAGTGTTAGCATTGGGAAGGGTCTAGTGGAGGAAGCAGGGTCTCTCCAAGCAACATTTCTACTTGTAGGTTGCTCAAGAAACCAGTCACAGAGGTAATGTTTAATGAAAAAAAATGTTAAATGCAGTTTAGAAGTCCTTGAGAGAAGAATAAACTTAATAATGTCTTCTTTATCCAGGCCTTCTCTTGGAATTACAAAGTATTGCTTCAAATACGCCCCAGAAGGTTGTTCAGTGATTGCCATTGGAAAGAGGTCTCCAACTGCCTGGGGCTTCCCTCAACCAAATTCAGATCCAAACCCAATTCCTTCTGAAGGTTCTTTCTCTCTATGAATGTGTGTGTGTGCGCTCGCACATTCAAGTTGTGGGTGCCTGTGTGATAAAAACATGTTGAGAGTAGCGTTTGCTTTGATAACACATATAGAGTTACTAAGATCGTATTTTTCGCAGCTTCAGATGTAAGGTCCAACTGGCTGAGCACCAAGTTATCAAACAGGGATATTGGAAAGGCGGTTTCCTCTCTGCCAAAGCTTTTCCTTTCAAAATTGAGCAGAGAGAACTCATTTAGAAAGAGTAAGAAACCAATTAACCAGCAAGTTGACACCAATAATGTATCAGGAAGGACTTCTCCAAGAGCTGTTCTAGATGGACCAGGAGGAGGAGGAGGAGGAGGAACCCACTTAGAGGATCAGTTTACACCAGAGAGTTCCACGAGCTGTGAATCTCAAATTGAAGGGCCGAAGTCTTTGGAGATCGGCCTTGGTATCACTCCGCAAGGGCGTTCAAGCATTTGGAAGCACCTCCCAACAATTAAACTCTTCTCTTTCTCTCTCTTCCAAATCCCAAATGATGAAAGAGAAGGGTTGAAGGGGAAGAAGAGCTTTTTACCTGGTGAAGGGAATCCGAGACCTTCATGGGGGTGTTTCAGTTACCAGGAGATTGCTCAAGCTACAAATAATTTCCACCCAGGTTCTATACTCCTGACTCAATTTCTCAATTCGATATCGAAAAGTCTTGTATGGCATGATGAACTTTAGGAAACTGTAGTTCAGTGGGCTCATCACCGTACAAAAACAATGGATTCTGATGGGGCCAGAGTGGGACCCACCATTTGATCCCACTCCTACAGCATCACTCTCCATCATTCATCAAGTGGCCATGACCACAATGGACAATGATTTTCCATAGTCCATAGGACTTTACTGTTTGGCTTTAAACAAAATGGTTTCTAAAACAGAGCCTTGATTTCATTGCAGGGCATATTGTGGGCAGAGGAGGATATGCAGAAGTTTACAAAGGATACCTCTCTGATGGAAAAACAATAGCAGTAAAGAGATTAGCAAAAGACATGGACGAAAAGAAGGAAAAGGAGTTTCTTATAGAGCTCGGTGTAATTGGGCATGTGTGCCATCCAAACACTGCTTACCTGATAGGATGCTGCATTGAGAATGGACTCCATCTTATCTTCAATTTCTCTCCTCATGGAAGCTTAGCATCAGTTTTGCATGGTAACATATATGCCGACTGAGTAATTCTGTTCTGAAAGGGAATGTATTGCATAGTCCAATTTCTATGGTATTATGGTACTCCAAGGCTTCATTTACTATTCCACGGCTGGATGATTAATGGTAACCTTGAGTGGAGTCCATAGAGACATTCACCACAGTTAATCTCCGACAATCATTCGTGGGAATGGATGGTGGATATAGCTTGAAGTACAATGTTATCATATACGGTATACTTTATAGTATTGCTACATTGAAGCCCAGCAGCAATTTACTATGTATAGTTTTATGGTCATTCTCATCGATAATTTCATACTGTCCATCAGTGGGAATACATGGTAGATATATCTTGGAAGTATAAATGATTTATAGTCGATCAAAGTACAGTATACTTTTGGGAGTTGGGAATGTGGAAACTCCTCATTCATTATTTAGTGTTTGCTATTAATTGCATTGCTATGTATTGAAGGTTTATATTGCAGATTTAGTTCCCTTGTGTATGTGAAGAAAGTAGGGATCTTTCACTACTAGTGCGAAAGAGGAGTAAAGATATAGCATGTATAGCACCTTAGATCCCTTATGTCTCTGTCTTTGCATCTTAAGATGCTGTATTGTATTGTATTGTGTATAGGATTGCCAAGTCCCCCTCTCAGTAGGAACAAGAAGTTGAGATCTATAGCACCTGTGAGCACTTATTTGTTTGTCTCTCTAGTTATTTTTTACTACTTGGGTATGCTAAGAGTAAGAAAGTAAATCTGATATGTTCAGGAAGAAACAGTGAGTTGCTCGATTGGCCAATTAGGTACAAGATTGCAGCAGGAGTGGCAAGGGGGTTGCATTATCTTCACAAATGCTGCAAGCACCGCATTATCCATCGAGATATCAAGGCTTCGAATGTCCTTCTTGGAGAAGACTTCGAGCCACAGGTGAAAGCATAGTTGGTCAATGTATTCAAGGTTTTCTGTAATTGTTCATGTGAAGCTGCATTTGAGTTGTTTCTTCTTCTTTCCATAGATTTCTGATTTTGGACTGGCAAAATGGCTTCCAAAGCAATGGACCCACCACTCTGTAACTCCAATAGAGGGCACATTCGGGTAACGTCTATTTGGATACATTCAAGCTTCCTGAAGGCGAGATTAAATTAATTACATTATTCATCTGAATGTAAGATTAAATTAATTACATTATTCATCTTCCTACTGCTTATAATTCATAAGTTCAAGAATCACACATATGGCAGAACAACGGTAAGTAATGTAGGTGTAATCCATTTCTTTTCTCTCTTTTTTTCTTTCTATTTTTTAGAGAGCGAGAAAGAGGTTTGAGCAAATGAAAGCACCTATCATGAGATAAGGTACATTGTTAATAGGAATCACCTTAATGAAAATTGTAGAGTTATGTGTCATGAGAGAGGGACAGAGAGTTTTTCTGATAATCGTTATAGATTTTGTGAAAGCTTAACTATTCTGATTTAATTCCAAAACTTTAATCAGGTATCTGGCCCCAGAGTATTTCATGCATGGGATTGTTGATGAGAAAACTGATGTTTTTGCCTTCGGTGTTCTCCTCTTGGAAATTATATCTGGTAGGAGACCTGTCGATGTTTCCAAGCAGAATCTACTTTCATGGGTAAGCTCAAAGGGACTCAGAATTCTGTTCAATTTTAATAGAATTATCTTTAATTCCATGAATGGTGAACAAATGCTTTTAACTTTGACAAATTCCTACTTTGCAGGCAAAGCCCCTCTTAGAATCTGGAAACATCAATGCACTGGTTGACCCAAAACTTGGAGGAAAATACAACATGGAAGAGGTGCAAAGATTGGTGCTCACAGCTTCTTACTGTGTGAGGCAATCAGCGATATGGCGCCCATCAATGACTGAGGTTAGCGAGAGAAACTTCTCTGAAAAAAATTTTTGTGGTGGTCCATTGAAACCCAAGTCAAACTTTTTTAGTTTAAAGCCATGTTTGTGGGCTTTCAGGTACTGCAGCTGATCAGTGATGGGTATCACTCAAAGGCTGCATTGAGCTGGAGGATGCCAGAATACCGGGCCGATCTCATGGATGAATATATAATGGATGTCGATTACCAGTCTCCAACAAGTCATCATTTCTAAAGAGAATTTAAAGAGATTGCTAAGGTGAAGATAATCAGGTTTTGGGGGGAGCTTTTTCGTTTTTGGCTCCATGAGCTCTCTGTAACTTATTCATCTCTACTAAATTTTTGTTGTCTATCAAAGTCCTTTTCTTTTTTGGGTTGTAGATATGCTTTTGTCTTGCTCTCACAAAGACCACAACACATTTGAGTCTCTCAAACAAAACTTGGGGTTTGCCAATATCACTTGCCTATATGGTGTTGCTATAGGACTGCAGCTTAAACTATTTATTCTGAAGCGTTTGCATTCTTAAAAGACACGTCGTTTAGGGGAATTAAGAAAATCAATCCATGTTTTAGTGCTCTAGGAGAGGGTGAACCCAGGAAAACAATGACAAAAGAAGTCAATAACCAGTTTCAAAAAATTGCCTTGGCCAAGGTACTCGGGCCCTCGCCGAGGCGATTTACTCAAACGAGTTTGAGTAACTCGCTCGAGTCCAATTCATTTTTTTTTTTTTAAGAAAAAGAAGATAAAATTCAGTTATTATATATTATAAGTCTCACATTCTTATCATCGAGCAATAGCTGCCGTGTCGGTTATTACTTTCCGCCTAAATAGGCCACTATGTAAGAGATCTATACCTCCATTCAGGCAGGGGTCTAATTTTTTTTTAAAGCTCCAAAAAAAAGATATTTTCAAAAGTAGGAAAAGGTTGCTACTATGAGGATTCGAACCTAGCAGGGTTGAACTTTAGGCGATTGTACTAACCAAAAAGACACTTCAACACATCTAATTAAGATTTGATGTATTAATATATTTAAACTGAAACAAAATATATTTAAACTAAAACAAATATGATTTACAACTGACCCGCCCAAAACTCTCCTCGCCTCGGCCGAGTCTGAGTTGCCTCGGCCGAGTCTCAGAACGCTGGCAATAACCATACTATTATTCTTGAAAGGATTCATCCGGAGCAATGAATGCAAAAAATCTCATTGAATTGAACATAGTGCCACAAATTAAGCTCTGTTGCTTCTCTAAGTATGATTCACAATGTATCTGTTGGATAACCCGTAGACATCCCTATGCAATGGAAACTTAAGAAAAAGCTCAAACACACGGATTAGATGGAGGTTATATACCTTTGGCAGGATTTGATCTCCTTTTTATGGATCAAGATTTCAATGTCGCCACTTTTGATTACAATAACCAGGAGGAAAAATTCCACAATGCAAATACCAAGCAATTCGATGGAAGACTCGAGAGTTCTCACACGCCAAGAGGGAATCTCTACGGTGAGATAGGAAGGAAAGAATAATGAGTGGGTATGTGGGTCTGTCCCTGAACTTTTTCGAGAGATGGGAAGGACTCAATGGAGCTTTATATAACTCTCCTAGAACCAAAAACAAGAGACCTTATATCCCTCTACAAACTCTTTTACATAAAGGGGTTCCTATTCCTAAGTTTCTATCCCATAAGTTGTTATCCAAATAACCAGGATCACAATCTCTATCTAAAGAGATTCCCCATTTCCCCAACCCTTAACAACCAAAGCAATACCATGTGGTCCTTCCACCAATTAAGGGGCAGACATTCCACACGCAACACCTCTCTCTCGCCTCATATTGGGTGCACATAAAAGATGACAGTCCTCAACCTCTACTTGTGATGCATCAGAATGCAAAACCTATCTCAGACACTACCAAGGAAATGCATTGTGAGACCTTGAGGAACAATACATCTTTGTAGGGAAAAGTATATTGAGTTTCATCAAACTAATGTGGAACACCTCCTCTCTCTTATCTAAATCAGCTTCATCCTAACCTAGACTCACTTATCATACCAGATTAAGCATCTTAACTAATCCCTCACAAGCTATTTAATGCTCAAGAGACTACTCAAACCCTTCATCCAGACTCACACATCTAGCTCATCTAAGGAAATATAGTACTCATGCATACTAAACATTTAATTTGTAAATAATATAATATACTTTCCCAAAATATTTTTGCAAAAGAATAATAAAACTTTGATGTCGACCATTATCTGGTGAGCATAATATTGTGCACTGTTCTCTAGGCACCAACTGTAGTATGATGCCAAAAGTCTTCCCCCAACCCTACTATTATACATTTTGACTTAAATACTTCCCTAGTTGTGCTCTCATCCAACATAATCACACATGACCATGGGGGAAAATGGTAAAGTTGCGACATCAAGCCTCCACTTCTTAATATAGTCTCAGGGTCTTTGAAGGCACCCAATATCACACAGTGACGAGCTATTCTTGCTCTATGTGATAAAGAATAAGGATCGACCAGTACGCCTCTATATATAAAGTAATGATGATCTCGCTAAGCACATGCGGTATGAGTCATATGCCATTATGTAAATATTCAAAATACTAGGATCTATGTTGGCTTTATGCCATACAGGTCCTAGTTCCATCACAGCTATGCATCATGTCGCCCCCAGGACGCATTAGGGTCGTACCCAAGCACCTAACCTAAACATCCACGGTTCACACCTGACTATTATACAAGCCACGTAATTAGGTGGGACATCTGTAGATCACGTCGATTCCGATCCATGAAACCTTATATGGGTCTCTCATCAAGGCCATACTCACACGCCTTGTGTGTATCACATCCTCCAATATTTCGGCGGTCAACATTGTGTGAGAAGCGAACCAAGCCTACTGATAATTTATCTTACAACGACCATGTGTCATAACATGCTAGTGTGAATGTGATGTAGGGAAGATTGAGGGAAGAAAATAATTACTATAAAAATAAGAATAAAGGATGAGAGAATATGTCCTCTCTCTGGGTCTGCAAAGGAGTCCATACCCAAAAAGATCTTTTCACAAGATCAACTATTTACTAAAGTCCAATATCTCTTGTTTATAATGAAGGACTTCTTTTCTTTAAACTACTGAAAAATATATAAGTAAAACAACCGATAAAAAAAATAAACTCGCTCTTATCTCTTTCACTTTAACTCTCATGTAAGTCTCTATCTCCATCTCTCTCTCCAAATCTCATGTTATCTTCTCTTTCTAAAAAAGATAATAAAAGAAAATTTCTACTTATCTTAAAAGATAAGCTATTTCCTAAATCAAAAGATAGGCATTCCAGGGTGACAACTCAAGCCCCTCCTAAAAATCACGCATAAATATCCTTCCACGTAACTTATCCCAACGAAAGTCCTATTCCTAATAAAAATGAATAAAATAATAATTATACTAAAATTTTGAATTTTTCAAATTTCTTTCTGCATCATTCTCCCCAGTTGGGAGAAGCTCGACCTCGAGCTTGAAGCCAATCGACTAACTGGTGATGTAGTTCCACCATGCGTCACGACATTTTTTCTTCACTTTTGTTGGTGTATGAATAGCCTACGCTAACTGGTGCCTCAAAAAATAGAAGGTTCGTGACTTTGTTCCAAGAGTAAATGTTGAATATAAGCTTGGACTAATTATTCCTAACCATGAATGGGCCTAGTGCTAAAGAATCACCATATGCAATCGATGAACACCCTGGACCATGAAATTTTTGGAGATCCACTTTAATATCAAAATCTCGTAGACATTCTATAGGAAGAGGATCTTGCATGTAATTTTTTTCATTACGATCAGGATCAGTACTCTGGGTTTGTTGTGAGACTACTAGTTTAGGATCGATGTGGTTATAAGCACCCTCTTCGCAACGAACATTGTTCTCCAATCATTGTAACTGCTGATTCATTTTACGTACTTCGGTTCGAACATCCTACATGAGTTTGGACTAACTTCCACAAACATCCTCCATGACTTCAGTCAAACTTTCTAAAGCTTATCCCAAGCAATCATCCATAGTATGATTAGCCTGAATCTTACTTGCTCTGATACCAATTGATGCAGGGAAGATGGAAGGAAGAAAATAATTAAAATGAAAATAAGAATAAATGATGAGAGAATATACCATCTCTAGGTCTGCATCAGAGTCCATCCCAATAAGATATTTTCACATGATCAACTCTTTACTCAATTCCAATCTCTCTTGTATACAAAGAGGGACTTCTTCTCTTTAAAATACTTAAAATAAATAAATAAAATGACCAATAAAAGAATAAACTCTTTCTTATCTCTTTCTCTTTAACTCCCACGTAAGTCTCTTTCTCCATCTACCTCTCTAGATTTCATGTTATCTCCCTTATCTTCTCTTTTCTAAAAGATAATAAAATATAACTTCTACCTATCTTAAAATATAAGTTATTTCCTAAAACCAAAATATTGGCATTCATGGGTGACAACTCAGGCTCATCCTAAAACTCACGTACAAAAATCCTCCCACTTAACTTATCCCAAAGACATTCCTATACTTAAGAAAAATAAACAAAAATAATAATAAAACTAAATTTTTAAATTTTCCTAATTTCTTTCTGCATCATTCTCTCGGGATTAGGAGAAGCTCAACCTTGAGCTTGAAGCCAATCGACTAATTGGTGATGTAGTCCCACCATGTGTCGTATCACTTTTTCTTTAATTTTGTTGGTCTATGAATACCCTACGCCAACTGGCACCTCAAAGAACATAAGGTTCGTGACTTTGTTACAAGACGAATTATTGAATACGAGTTGGACTAATTATTCTTGACTAGGAATAGACCCAGCTCCAAAGAAGCGCCATATGTGATCAATGAACACCCTGGATCATGAAATTTTGAGAGATCCACTTTAATACCAAAATCTCATGGATGCTCTATAGGAAGTGGATTTTGCTTGTAAATTTTATCGTTAAGATCAGGATCAGTACTTTGGGTTGTTGTGGGACTACCGGTGCAAGATTTATATGGTTTCAAGAACCCTCTTCACGACGAAAATAGTTCTCCAACCGTTGTAACAGTTGATTCATTTCATATACTTCAATTCGAATATCTTCCATAACTTTGGTCAAACTTTCACGAATATCCTCCATGACTTTTTGGTAGCGACATACTAGTCCTAAACCGTGACTAATATCTTGTTTCATACATAGCATGACATATATTGGATTGCATGTTGCTCACATGTGGTACACATGGTATCTTATCTTTCCCAGCGTCTGTTTTTCGACAAATATTGAGACTTAGTGTGTGACATGAAAGTATCAATGGGCTTCGAGTATACATCTTGAATGGCCCTAACATTTCCTAACATACATTTCTTGACAAAAAAAAAAAAAAAAGCCTCTTAGATCACACTCAATCTTAACAATGAGCATATAATGCACCCCACCCATATAAAAATAAAGGACAACTACTCCTTAGTAGCATTGATAAACTCATTATCGCTACCTGCCATTAGGATGTCGTCCACATACAAGGACAGAATTGTGAAGCTCTCCTCATGGCATTTCAATGTATATAGTACTCCTACTCAATCATTGAAAATCCATAAAAAATACAGCTATGTGAAATTTCATGTACCACTACTTGGAGGATGGCTTCATTCTGTAAATTGACTTGGGCGTTTATGTTTTTGTCCATGGACTTTATAGCCCTTTGACTCTTCTATGTAAATCTCTTCCTCGACATTCATGTTAAGGAATGTCGTATTGATATCCATTTAGAAAATCAAGGCTATTCTCAATACTAGGGAGAATATCTTCTCAAAGTCTACTAAGATTGCAATTAGCTAGGTGTCCCGGCATAGCCCATTACTTAAAATTAGGTCCCATTCCACAAAATGTGTCTTGAGGGTCGAGCTAGGTCCGGGGCGGCTAGGCCTGGGCTTGGGCTTGGGCTTGGGTCTGGGTCTTGACACGGCTAGCCCAACCTTACCCAACCCAGCCCTTTTTTTCTCAATATTTTTCTTCCATTTTTTCATTTGTTTTTTCCATTTGGCCCAACTAGGTCCTAACTGGTAGGACCCAGCAAGGCCCTCCCTGGGAAGGCCAAGGCCGGGGATTGTGGTAGCCATATGTGGATCAAGGCCAGGCTAGGTCTAGATTTGGCCTGGCCCAAGCCCAGCCTGTTGCTAGTCTTAAAGACGACAACCTCAATATAGGTGAATTATTTCACCATCAAATGGAGCTTGTACTTATTTATGATTCTTTCTCTTAATTTTGGAATTCACGTGTTCCCGATTGCATTTCTATCTAGAGGTAGATCCACGAGTTACTAGACTCAATTCTTCTCCATGTAACTAATTTCTTCATCCATTGCAGTTGTCCATTTGCTTGCCTCTATTGATCATAGAGCTTCCTAATATGAACCCAATTCATCATCATTGATCGAGATGCATGTCAAGGCGGCTTCCCATCAATCTCTAAATGTCTTCGAGGGATTCTATGATGTGCACACATACAAGGTTCAAGAATGAATGGTGGCTCACTCCCACTATCCTCGATGACCATGGGAACACTCCCAGTGCCCCTTAAAGTTCCCAGTACATCTAATAAACATACACTCTATGGACCTCATTCAAGTCTACTAGTCAGCTGGAGAAAACCATCTGAACCCCAAGGACACATCATCATCATTAGCATAACCTTTTTCCCAACTATTTGGGGTTTGCTACATGAATCCTTGTCTACCTGCCTATTCTTCACCGCAAACGGGCCGCGTTGCTTCTGGGGAACGCCCTAGCTATCCCTTTCATTTCTCAATGCACCTAGGTTCTGATACAATGCGTCACTTATGGGGAACACCCTAGCACAAACAAATAACCCCAATGACACAAATAGGTTAAATCAAGTTTTCTACTATTCCATAACTCATTAATTATTTCAAGCACAGATTTTAAAGGCACCATATTCAAGATGTACACAATAGTCAACAAAGCATCTTACCCAATAACTCGTAGGAAGACTTTCTTGTGTCATCACGGACCTCACCATGTCCATAACAATACAACTCCTTTTCTATATAGCACCATTTTGTTTTGGAGTATATAACATCATTTTCTGTCGATGAATCCCATTATCTTGACAGAACTTCCTAAACAATTTAGATGTGTACTCGCACCCCATATCAAATCTTAGAACTTTAATTCTCTTCCCTGACTAGCTCTTAACCTCCTACTTAAATTTCTTGAAGCAATCTATTGCCTTGGACTTATGTGAGATTAAGTACATATAACTATAGTGCGTGTTGTCATCAATGAAAGTAATAAAGTACTGGAATTTGTCCCAAGCCTTCACATTAAATGGACCACAAATATCCTAGTGCACCATTTCTAATGGTTCTTTTAATCTTTGGGCAACAAGAAATAGCTTTCTATTCGATTTGCCCATCAAACAAGGTTCACATGTGGTAAATCTACTTTGATCAAGGATTGTAATATCCTTCTTTTGTTAATCTAGTCATCCTATCTTTACTTATGCACCTCAATATATTGTGCCACCATGCACAGGAAAAGAAAGAGAATGTGAGCGGGATTACACACCAACAACAACAAAAAAAGGAGAAGAAGAGGAAGTAGAACAAAACAAGCTTCCATATCCAAAGCAAGAAGTCCATCAACTAGAAATCCATCAAAACCTGAATTATTCTTACATTTGATTTCTACTTTATTACTAAAAGAAAAATCAAATGTCTTCTTAAGAGAGTCGGGACACTGAGAGTAAGCTCCTTCTCATCTCAAGAGCATAGAGAATATCACAGAGGAATAGAGAACATCGCAAAAGAGTATGGTTCAACTAGATCAAAATTGTAACCAATAGGCACCCATGCCCACCACAACCTCAGTGGTGTTAATCCCCAGGAATATATTCATGTCTCTCCCTGGAATTCAATGAAGCTCTTTAAACCCATTGGCATCCTTTGTTATGTGTTTCTCTCATGAATCCACAGTCTAACCATTAGAAAGTGGATGCAACTAGCACCTTTGTTCATACACTAGCAAATTAAATGGAATGGGAGGTTCGTACTTTCTTCAGATCAGTGCATTCACGAGCGAAGTGACAGATATTCCTGCAATTAAAGCAACTCAATGCTAACTTGTCCTTGGGAGCATTGCGCTTGCCCCCCTTTGCTTGGCACTCTTTCCTTTAGTATACCTTCAACATTCATTTATTCTTGCTTGGAATGATTGTTGGCATCCTAAGGCTTGCCCTTGGATTTACCCCCCCCCCCCCCCCCCCCCCGCTCCCTTAGGCTTACAGGATCAGGATTTACACCTCGCTCCCTTAGGCTTACAGGATCAAGATTTACACCCCGTTCCCTTAGGCTTACAGGATCAGGATTTACACCCCGCTCCCTTAGGCTTACAGGATCAGGATTTACACCCCGCTCCCTTAGGCTTACACAGCTTGGTCAACATAGCAAGCCTACTTACATTAGCACAGTGACGCTTAGCCTCCAACTCAAGATGATGAGCAAATATCTTAATATTTTCATTATGTGTTATCATAATTTTTTCATGTTCTCCCATGATTGAGGAAGTGACCTAAGGATAGTCATAATATGTTGCTCGTCACTTGGCACATTGCCCGCAGCATTTAGGTCACGTATCATCTGTGATATTTTTATGAAATGCTCCATCATGGATATATTTGGTGGCATTCTGTATGCCTCGAATGCCAGCCTGAGTGTGCACATCCAATGGTTGAGGTGCCAGCGAAGTGAAACTACAATGTTTACCACATCTCCCTGATCGTCAGATAAATCTTAAACTGCCCAATTAGGTCGTGTTGCATGTTGCTTTACATGGTAAAGCATGCACAACTGTCCCTTTTGAGCCATGCTTGATATGCTTCTACTTCGCGACGTGCCTCTGCCAAGTTCCCTTCCTCGGGAGGAGGGGTCAAGTGTTCAAACACACATTGTTCCTTAAGCAAGTATCGAGGTATAATTCTTGCTAACCAACTTTTCTCCTCTGAGGTCGGTAGTCACATTCTCAAATGCTGTTGCAATCTATATCTATGAGAAGATCGTAGTTGCATGGATGATTTAGCTTGCTTATACATGGTTACACAATCACATTAAATCTCACACTCTCTTTTATAAAGATTAAGATGGTCAAAACTCTAAAATACTCGAATTGAAAATTTCGCATAGCTACACTAGCCAATACTAGTAATCATCACGAATGCCCCTAGACCACAATTGATGCTCATGGGGATTATAAATGCGCCGAAAAAATCAAGAAAGGCATGAAAAACTCCAAGCAAAAAAATGATTTTAGAGGAGATCCATACTTTTCCGAATCGATTAGTTTTCTCGATGCAAAAGAGACTACCATGTGGTAATCCAAACACGACAGTGATTCTTTAATCCATGCATGACTTTCAGATCCGAGACTAAACTCTATTGAGTCGGGAAAAAAAATGACTAGATCCAAGATCAAACCGCCATCAAACCGCCATCATGAATGCTCTAATAACAATGTTGGATAACATGTAGACATCTCGAAGCAACGAAACCTCAAATAAAACTTCAAATCAATAAGGCCGAACTATCTGCCTTGTTGTGTGGATTAAAAGTGTTGAAAGAGAGATTTTTGTTGTATGGATTAAAAGGGTTGAAAGAGAGATTTGAAGGTATGTGGTGTATTGTGGAAGGGGATTTTCTCAAATGTGATTAATTGGTGCAAGAGGAATTGGAGGCCCCCCCGGCACTCAAATCTCTTTGGATGGAAATCACGGACTTACTCGCTAGTTTACAACTTAATTTTCATCACGTTTATAGGGAGGGGAATCATGTTGCTGATTCCTTAGCAAAACGTGGAGTTCTTAATGCTCACTTTGTAATTAGCAAATCTCTTCCGTTGTAAATGTAATTATCAATAAAAGCTTATGATCTGGTCAAAAGAAAAAACAAAAAAAACTTCAAATACACATATTGGATGGAGGCTACGCGCCTTGTGCTGGATCTGATCTCCCTTTTGTGTGTCGAGAGTTTGACGCTGCCGTTTTTAGTCACCCTTTTTTTATTACAAGAATCAGGAGGAAAAATTTTATAGCCCAAATCCCCGCACCTTGGTAAAGGGCTCGAGAATTCTCACATACCTGGAGGGGATCTGTAGGACTAGATGGGAACGAAAGAACTATGAATGGGGATGTAGGTCTGTTCCTTGAAATGAGAAGCCTATATCCTTCTCTCTTTACAACCTCTTTTATATAAGGGGGTCCCACTCCCACAAGTGGTTATCCAAATAACACCTAGGGACCACAATATCTATCCAAAGAGATTCCATGTTTCCTAAACCATAAAAACCAAAGCAACACCTAGGGGTGGACCTCCCAAGTCCAACAGTATCAAAGGGTGGGTTGGATTTCCATTTAAAAACAAAGAAATTGACGCAATTGCAAGAATACAAATTTCCTAATAGTATCCTCATGTTTCCATATGGCGAGCAAATGCATTAATCAGGACTAACTTACCGATGGAGAAAAAGGAAAAGAAGAAATTGGAATCAGATAAGGTAAAAGAAAGAAAACTGAAAAAAAAATGCATAAAAGACCCCCCAAGTTTAGTGCCCAAAATGAAGGGGGGCAGGTTTCTCCTTTGAATTGAAGGGAAACTTACAAAAGTCGTCAATGGGCTCTGTAGGACCCTTAAATAAGCAATGAAGGCTCTCTGCATTAGGAAGTTTCAGTAAAGTAGCAACAATGGGTCGTTGGTTTGGCAAGAGGATGGGACCGTTAGGACGAGCGAGTGCAGAGTTTGTGGCTTTTGAGGAATGGGTACATGTCCTAGCAAAACCATGTGAGCTTCACACTTTTGGCAAAGAAAGATTGCATCCTAATATATAACATTACTTTTGCAAAGAAAGAGTGCATCCTAATATATAACATTACTTTTGCAAAGAAAGATTGCATCCTAATATAAACTTTTTTCCATATGGGATATCTAAACCATTTGAAAAACAATTGGAAACGGGGAAAAACCCATCCTTTTCTTTTATTTTATTTCAAAGATAAGCTGGGACCTAGTGAGAATAAAGCTCTCATTGTGATAGTTGCCACTCCAAACACCCATCCTCATATCCTCCACGGAGAATGAGTTTCTTGTGTCTTGAGTTCACGCGTTTGCATAAAGCTTGATGGAATTCATTGGCAATACAGAAGCCACTTCCAAACAGCCCCGTATGTTATATATATGGAGATCAATCGTCGAACCTTTTCTATGAAGCTGTAATTGTACGTACTTCTGTAGAGAGAGAAACACGGATGGGGACTTAAATTGGAGAAATGCTAGATCCAATTTGTGAGATACATCAGATGCTCTCTATAAATACCAGAGCTTAAGGTTGGCAATGGGTAGGGTGGCTGGACCCAGCCCTAAAAAACTTGGGCTTAGGCCACGAAATGCTGCTCAATGGCTGCGCCATGGCCAGGAACCAATGACGGTACGGCCCGGCTGGGCACTCTTTTGTTTTCTATTTTTTACTTTTTATTTTATTTGGCCCAGCCCAACCCAGCCTGGCCTGGAAAGGGCTAGGGCCAAAGCATTTTTTGCCCTGTTAGGGCCGGGCCAGGCCAGGCCTATGGGAAGCACAGCTGGGCTGGGGCCAGGGGACAGCCGGGCTGATTGCCACCCCTACTAGAGCTCAGACTGCAACTACAGAAATCAAGAGCTGTGAAAACACATTTTATGACGATTAGGAGATGGTGTGTATCCACTTAGAAAGTGTACTAATATGAATCTCCTCCTTTGCCTATTTGTTAAAATGAAGAATAACAATGGAAATTTTCCTAAACCGAAAATTTGGCTAGTGCAGTTAAGAGGCTATTTTATGTAGAAGTTTCTACAACAAATACCAAACGCATAACAATGATAATTGTATAGCCCAAGTACTTTTTCAGAGAGGGACACAAACCATGTTTATAGCTCTTCAGATGAAGCACTCAGAGAAGAGAGAATGACCTACATTTCCAATAAACACAGAGCCATATTTACAATGAAAATAGAGACAATGAGGCCACCCTAAAGGCCAAGAAAACATTTGAGATTTGAATAACTCTGGTCAAGGAATTATCGTCACACAATAAATCGACGAGAACCTACTCCAAAGCAATAATACAATAAGCATAGTTAGCATATAACTCTCTATCTACAAATAATTCATAAGTGCTTGTTCCCAAGCACTAACATGAGCAGAATCTTTATCATGACTGGGAATAAAAGGGGAGACTGATTATTAATACGACAATCAGTGTGGCCATTCCCAAGCAACACAATAGCCAGTATAGTTATCATCTCTCTCTCTCTCTCTCTCTCTCTCTCTCTCTCTCTCTCTCTCTCTCTCTCCATGCAATATTCACGTATGAATCATGAACCGAGCAGTTTTTTGGATTTGGCATATCCTAGCACGAAGAAGAAGATCAACACACAAGCAAAGGAAGTGCCTCCAACAATGGGGCCAAAGATACCCTTAATATCGTATAGTGTGCACGGGATATTCATCCCAAAGGCACCTGCAATCAAAGTCTCTATGGTAATGGAAAAGGCAGCGATGGTCAATATCAGTTGAAGCTGGATGAGTTCATTTCTGTGGTTGTCAAGTTGGATGTTGACATAGTCCTCTGTATCATCAACATATTCTCGCACCTGTAGAATTCATTGAGGGAATAAAAGTTTAAATTTTGTGTGCGTACTATGTAATATCCAAGAAATCTATTGTACTATGATACATAAGATAATTTCCAGTCAAGGCGCGACTGTGAGGACTCTTCATGAATGGAGAGTGACGTCCTACAAAACACAATTATGAAGGCAGGATCTCTTATGACATAGTACAGACCAAATCTCTCTCTCTCTCTCTCTCTCTCTCTCTCTCTCTCTCGCTCTCTCTCTCTCTCTCTCGCTCTCTCTCTCACACACACACACACACACAGGTTCACTGCTGAAAAGGAACATCAGATTGTGCATTCCAGAGGTTCACAGCTGAAAAGGGACATCAGATTGTGCATTCCAGATATAAGAAAGGGAAATGATTCATATTATTGTCATCCTTTATCAAAGAAAATGATTCAAACTATTAAAAGTGGATTACAGATTTAGGAAAATTAGAATTTTAGATAATCCTCCCTTTAGAAGAAACAAAATTTCCACATTAGAGTACTAAATCAGACTTTTCAATTGAGACACCCCAAATATTTCTTACAGCAGAAAGAAAGAATTTCCTTGAATTGTGAAACAAGGAATGCCACAAAGGACAACGACAACATGGACTCCAATCTCTCTTCCACTAAGAATATACCTTCTTATGGCTGAATCATGCGAGTGGTAATAAAGTGATGCACTTAACCACCCTGCTGGAAAATTATTAAAGGAAATAACTGATATCATGGACACTACTGATCCAAAAAGGGATCTGTATAACAGAATATACACAACTGATACATCCTGCCCCAAAGAGTCTCCAGAATGGTTCTGCATGTGACGAACATGGATATTAAACGATTTCACGGTGATGTCCCTAGAATGACCAAAACCTCCCTGCTTGACCAAGCATCAAAACATAGAAGCCTAAGTGCAAGGACCTGACATGCTCCCAAAGTCTATCATCTCCTAAAAGTCTAAAACAGATCAGCATCGCATATACACAATTCCTTTTAAGCCCAAAAAGAAAATCCCGTCCGTATTCTATGTACAGTTACTTCCAAAGGTTCAAATTCATTAACAGGGGCTATAGACATGAACTAAGCAAGCCACTAAAAAGATAAAGAGCAGGCAGACCTAGCAGCTTGGGCTAAGGTTTAGCAAAGAAGAAGATAGGGATGATCTAAAACTAGAGAAAGTTGTAAAACTCCGAGATAAAAACAGAGCACTTGCTGCTCTAGGGTTTTGAATAAAAGTCCACAAAAAGATGCTTCACTTGATACATCCCCTCAATAAGAAAACCCTGAACAAGACTTAATCCTAGCCATCAAACTAATCTAATCATGGCCATTTATTATAAAAAAGACATAAAAGACTTTACTATCTATGACCCTAAATAAATAAAATAACTCATGAAATAAAGCAAAGATATAAAAGGACATATTCAAATACTAGTTTGCCCTTCTACAGTTCCTATTGTAAACTTCAAACTTATCGCTCTTATTTAGATACCCAAGAGCAGTCTCCTAAGCTGCATCAATCCCCCCTTCCACAAAAGAATTCATCAGCTAGTCGTCGGAAGTACCACCACGATATGGAATGACATGCTTGACATTAAAAATATTGGAAGTGAGAATATGGATGGAAGCTTCAATTTGTAGGCATTATCATTGATCTTCTGCACCACTTCAAATGGTCCAATCTTGTGTTGGCTCAACTTTTGATATTTACCTGACTGGGAATCTATCCTTAGTCAAGACTGCCCACACAAAATTTCCAACATCAAAATTCCTATGCTAGCGATGCTTGTCAGCGGCTGCCCTCTATTTAGCATCATACTCCATGAGTTTATGAAGGCACAGTTCCAATGAATTGTCTTCAACAAAGAACACAGTCACCTGTTTTGGACCAAATAAAACATCAAACACATTGCAACCTCTCAGTAGAACATTTGGCACTACCAGATCATGAAACCCCTTCATGTCTATCTTGGCAAATACAACATGAGAAATTAGTAAGGGAAAGTAAGTTTCCCAACATGAAGCTTCATTCTGCCATAGTAAACAATTTACTGCTTCGTCTCTATCAAGACCATGCTTCTTTGTCCAAATAAAGAAAGTCCATTCTAATACACCATACCATTCAAGAGATGGGCAGTACTTAACTGCAATCAACAATAGTGCTAGATTCGCATAGTCTATGATCAACGAGGAATATGCACTTTTCCCAAATTTTGATGAGACCAAATTCAAATGTGTTCCAAATTACTGCATCTCTCAGAGAAACTTTATCCATCACGTTCACATTTTCTCCACTAATTAACAGACCTGAGATAACTTGCTTACAAACTCTAAAATGGGTTAAGATGAACTCATGGCAGCCACAACCTCTTTCTGTTAGAACTTGGTGAGTTGTTGCTGAGGCTCTCCACTCAAAACAAAACCAATAGCCCAGAGTAATCACCCTCATCTTCACCACCATTATCTTCCTGGCCAATAGCATGTTCTTCATTGAAAATAAGACGTTCTTTCTTTACATCAAAGGTCGGTTCACCAACTTCTTCATCATAAATTGATTCTCCCTTTCCTGGCCAATAGCATGTTCTTCATTGAAAATAGGACCTCCTTTCTTTTCATCAAAGGTCGGCTCACCAACTTCTTCATCATAAATTGATTCTTCTACCAAACTCGAATCCTCATCAAGGTACACACCAAAGATTGGTGGTAAGTCCCCATGATCATTATAGCTCACTTTCGGGTTGTCTTCATCAACTGGATCATCGTAGATAAGATCACCTTTGAAAGAATGCTTGCCATCCTCAAGCAAAGAAGAAGTAGCTTGGAGCTAGAGTTTAGCAAAGAAGATACGGAAGATCCAAAATTAGAGAAAGATTCAAAAACCAAAAATAAAAGGAGCACTTGCTGCTCTAGGGTTTTGAATAAAAGTGATGCTTCATTATGCTTGAGTACACCTCTTATATAAGAGAACCCAAAACAAGACTTACTCCTAGCCATCTAATTTAATTATGGTCATTTTAAAAACATTTAAATGAATAAAAAGACAAACAACTCTAAAAATTACTACTTATGCCACTTAGTAAATAAAATGACTCAAGAACTATAAAAAGACATAAAGGACAGTTCAATGACAATTTTACCCTTATGTGGTTTCTCTTATAAACTCTAAACCTGTCTCTCTTATCTATATACTCAAAAGCAATATTCTGGGCTGCAACGTGCTGAACTTGGGACCCATTTGATGAAAATAAAGTTTCTCCATGCATTTCCTCGGATAGATTATTGATAGGCACGAAATTTGATGTTACAATATCGTACTACAGTGATGTGCTTACAGTAACGAGCTATAATACCGTCCGTACCAATCGTCGAGCTCTGATATCAACATGGCGTAGACCTAGTAACTTGGGCTAGGGTTTAGCAAAGAAGAGTATAGGAAAGATCCAAAACTAGAGAAAGATGTAAAAATCAGAGATAAAATAAAAAGTGCTTGCGACTCTAGGGTTTTGAATAAAAATCCATAACAAGATGCTTCATTATGCTCGATATGTTCCTTATATAAGAAAACCCTAAACAAAACTTAAATCCTGGCCATCCCACTAAACTAATCGTGGCCATTTATTATAAAAGACTTTTAATAAATAAAAAGACATAAAAGACTTTAGAAATTACTGTGTAAGCCCCTAAATAAATAAAATGACTTAACAAATAAAGAGAAGACATAAAAGACATATTCAAAGACTAGTTTTCCCTTTTGCGGTTCTTCTTGTAAACTTTAAGCTTGTCTCTTATCTAGATACTCGGGAGCAGTACTCTGGGCCACATCAAAGAGCTTGCATATTTTCTCTTTGATACGATTAACACAATAGGTATCCAGACAGTCACAACTACCATTATCACCACAAAAAATACAATGAAGCAACGGCTTTTGGTTTATGCTACATAAATGAATAGAAGCAGTGATGATCTATTATGATGTAAGCTCATTATATGGTAAAAAAATACCAAAAAGAGCGTACTTTCGATATCTTGGGTCGATAATCCAAAAAAAAAAGAGATTAAGGAACATGTCACAAGTCACACATAGAATTAGAGCTGGGTGGGCGAAGTGGAGATGTGCAACAGGAATTTTATGTGATTGAACGGCAAGTTCTAGTATGGACCAGCTTTACTCTATGGGGCGGATTGCTGGGCAGTCAAAACCCATAGAATGAGTATAGCAGAGATGGGGATGTTGAGAAGGGTGACTGACAAGATAAAAAGGGATAGAATTCGAAATGAATACATTCCAAAAAATTAGGTGTGGCACCAATAAGCAATAAGATGAGAGAGAGTAGACTTAGGTGGGTTGGCCATGTATGGCACAGACCCAGTACAACACCTATTAGGAGGTGCAAGTTAGTTCAAGTGGAAAACTCAAAAAGGGCAAGTGGTAGGCCCAAAAGGACATGGTTGGAAGAAGTGAGAAAAGATATGGAGACTTATGACCTCACTGAGGGTATGGCCCTTAATAGAGCAGACTGACGGACCGGGATTCATGTAGCCCGACCCCAATTAGTTGGGAAAAAGCTTTGGCTATGATGATGATTTATTGATTACCAAACAAGGGTTTTTCTCACCCCAAACTGTAATTGTATCAAAACACGTTGCATAAGCCTGTAACGAAGCGTCAAATAGATCAATTACATCGGCAAAACGAATCCCAAATATCACATTTTTGTTTATCATAAACTAAAATGTTTAGTTTTAAAAAGATACTGTGAAGAAGTCTGCACAAGCGTGCCAGCAAACCTATGGGCTGCCATTTGTATCCTGAGCACCCAACCTATGGGCTGCCATTTTTTACCACTTTCGTGGTAATGTATTATTTATATTTATCAAAGTCAAACAACTCCCAAAAAAAAAAAAAAGGTGTGCCAACAAACATAAATAAATAAACAACACAATGCAAATGAGGCACTCACCGAGAGAATTTTGTTACGGGTCCCTTCAAGCTGCATAAAATATGCTTCAAGCAACATCTCCAAATCTTCCACATCATAGTCATCAGAATGAGCACTGGTGACAAAGCTTGCACTACTCTGAAGGTTCACATTAAGCCTAGGCAGGTGAGGTGTTGTAGTGAGGCTACTTGAACCCACCACCGCAACAGCAGCTTCGAGTTGCTGGTTCTGGAGATGCTTCCTTGTTAAGTATAGTTGGGCCATATCTTCATCGTCGTCAAGAAGATGCTGCAGTTCATCCCTAACCTGCTATATATTACATTTCATCTACTTTATTAAGGAAACCTCAAATCAACTATCAAGAAGATGTCTTATTTTGTTTAACAAGATGCATAAAATGAAAGAGCTTCAAGTTTTTGTGAAGAGAACTCTGTATCTATTGATATCAATATTGAATATACAAACCTCTATATATATACAAACAAGGGATGAATAAGATGGGGAGAATCATAGACACCTACACTTACCATAAATAAGATGCTACACCTACCCTTCCCATATACTTGCTCATAATACACACCTTCCATAACACCCTATCTATAATATAGGCTTCCCATAAAGCCCCCCTCAAACTCATGATGCTCTAAGTGGGAGCATTACAAAAACTCAAAAGAAAGAAAAGATTACAAACACTAATCCCGAAGATGTATAAAATCTTTGTATATGTTGTGTATTATGAAGGCATGTTGTGTTATGCTCTTCCTTCAAGCTTCTTGTACCAGAAGATTATTCAGATCTCTCTTCCATGGTAGTTTACTGCGACTCACAGGTATAAGAAAGCTCTAAAAGTGCAAAGGCTCCAATTCAAAAGAGTTTCTTGGCTCACGAATGAACTTAAACGCTTGTTATGATCGAGTTTGAAGACCCCTTAATACCATCATCATCCGAGCCTTATCCCAATTATTTGGGGTCAGCCAAAAGAACCCTTTATATAAAGTTCATAATTATTCTTATCTAAAACTCCATTATCTCAACATAATTACCGGAGTCCTCCACCCTAGGTAGCAATTCCCCTATCAGGAGCCACGATTCGAGATTTCCGTGAAGGAATCACCACAAATCTTGATTCCTAGAAGATAGGAATCACGATTCCACTTTTTTGAATTCCTAAATATGCATCTTTCACACAAAATTTGAACATAAAACAGGATTCCTAGACACCCCCTGCTGAACCTGGGCAGGCCAGATCCCTATGGGCCTGCCTAGGCGGAAGGCGACCTAGACCGTCCTGGCCACCTAGGCACCGCTCGGCATTCTACGAAACCCCGCACTACATTAAATCTCTCCCCCAAGTACATTATTACACGCTTGTAACTGTAAAGCGCATTGTCACGCTAATGTAGACATAGTCTAAAGCGCACTGTCACGTTTTTGTATTAAAAAAGTATTACTTTATTTTCTCTCACATATTAAATGTACTCACCTTCTTTACTACGCAAACATCAGTTGCATATATACTATAGAAATAAATGTAGGGCGCAGGTGAGAGGTTGAAAAAGAATAAATCCTCGAAAGTAGCACGATGTGAGTGAAGGTGAGAGACATACAATTGGCTTCCAATCCTACAAATTAGAACATAAGGCGTTAAAAATGAAGTTTCATTTTGAGGTATATATGTATTTTGTAATTTTGTATGTTTTGTACACAGGCATGATTTCCCTAGTACGCTTTAACAAGTCATGTCCTAAGTTTGTTACCACGCTTTAATAAGTCAAGTAGTATAATGAATCTAAACATCACGTGGTACGATGATTGCCAAAATTTTATGTAATGCTTGGAAGTTTTTAAACATAATTTGAAATTTTTTGGTATTTAAATTTATTAATAATTAATATATGTTGGGCATCTAAAAACGACATCATTTTTGAATCTGAAAACTCTAGGAAAGTACTTAGTTAAGAGTATTAATAAAATAAGTACTTTTTTTCCTATTTCAATCTAAAAACTCTAGGAAAGTACTTAGTTAAGGGTATTCGACCTTGTTTCTACTACTTATGGAGAGCTATGATAAAGGCCACCCAATACATCGACCTCAATGTTAGGGGAGGGCAGTCAAAGACACCGATACCAATAATAGGTGAACCACCCTGAATAATATACTCAAGATATGGAGCCCACTACTAGGAATTCTTGCTTATAGATAATCTAAAAACTTAAACCTTTTGCCCTTTGGAATTCCTTTTCTGGTAATTTGTGGCCTCGTTCCAAGTGGTTTCATGTGGGATTCCCATAAGTTAGGAATCTGGATTCCAAGTTGATGGGACCCAATTCCAATAAGGTAGGAATCTTTATTGCACTTAATGTGCTACGAAACAGGAATTTCAACTTTAAAAATCATTTGGCAACCCGCGATTCCGTGATTCCGATTCTTGAAATGATTCCCAATTACAAGCTATAATCTCAACTAAACTCATGAGAGGATAGAAAACTTGCAAATTTAAGCTTATCCCATTAGCAAATCATGAGATTTAGGACCTAAAACCTCGGAAAGCTTGAATGCCACGGTCGCCACAGTTGGCTCTGCAACTAGTCAGAACCATAGTTACCGGGAGCGCCCAAATAGGGTGGCGCTCTCGCTCTGAAACCCAGCTCCGGTGCTCCATGGCCGAGATCCCGTGCGGAACCCAATCCAATTTTTTTGGGAGCTCGCTCCTATTTATAGGATTCTCAATCCTATTCATAACGGAGCTCAATCTCACAATCGCACGGATCTCGATCCCACTTTCACACAGAACATGTTCCTTTACATTGTAGATCCCGTGCCCTCACTCATGTGTGTGTTAGACTAAATGTTAACACAACACAAAAATTTGTGCTACCAATGGCATAAATTGTTGTTTAGTGCCATCAAGGAGAAACCTCAGTTACTCTTCTATAATGAAATATAAAAATAGATCTATTGTTCATTAGAGATCAAGACGAAAAGAAAAAAAGTATTGGAAACATTTGGTTTATTTAGCTTTTACATAATATGGTCATGCGAGTTCACAGAAATATGTCTTTAAAAAATCGATAGATCAATTTTGCACTTAATGCATGTAATGATAAATTTTTATTATTAAAATATTAACTCCTTTATTTTTTATTTTTAAGATGCCCATTAAATGCGCATGTAATGACCAAATTTTTAATTGTTAAAATATTGGATGCCTCACTCACTTGTGTGTTTTAGAATTCATGTTAACACAACACAAAACGTTTGTGCTACTGATGGAGTAAATTGTTGTTTAGTGCCATAACGGACAAACCTGAATTACTCTTTACAATGAAATATAAAAATCGATTTATTGTTCATTAGAGATTAAGACGAAAATAATAAAATTATAGAAAACATTTGGTTTATTTACTTTTTACATAATATGATTTTGCGAGTTCACAGGGAACATGAATACTTAAAAGTATTTTTAATGATATCCTTTATGCGCATTATTTCCATTTCAATGTCATGGAAGTGCGATCCTAATGAACATGGGAACACGGTCACATTTTACATGGAACGCGTTCCCGCTAAATAAGGATCTCGATCCCAATGTATCGGGAACTCGTTCCCTGTCCAAACAGGATCTCAATTCGTAACTACTATTCTCACCGAAACTCGCTCCCCGAGCTCCAGAGCTTTGGGCAGCCGTCGATCAGACGCTCTTGCTCCCGGTAACTATGGTCAGAACCCAATGATTTTGTTGAAGAATCTTGAAGTTTATTTATCCAGATTAAGAATTATCCATCCAAGATTATCCTCAAGCACTGTCCTGATTGATTAGGATAAAACATGTAATCGAGTATTCTAAAGATTCTAGATTCCACAAAAATCAGACATAGGGTATTCTTATCTCATCATAGTTCTTATCGATTAAAGACTTTAGTTCGTTCAAAATTCATCAAGAAAAATCAAAAGTTATCCATAAAACTTTCTGAATGATTTTGGACTCATAGGTATCACTTTTGAATAGAAAAACACGAAAACCATTCTCCTGCAACAGTCAAGCAGCTCAAGAACACTATGACAGGAGCAACAATTCGAATATGCATCAAACGACCTCCAAAATGAATGAAACTTGGTCAATACGGTTATAATACCTTGTAAAACCAATTAACTTTCAACTCAATACAACATCATTTGGATGGACCTTCTAAGTTTGCCGCAGTCAAGCGGATAGAAGGCGATCAAACCATGTCCAAATCACATGAGTTTGAACAAGAAGCTTGTTCTGCCCTCCTCAATTGACCCACCTTGTATCCTATCAAAATGAGCTAATTATACTCAATTTGACAAATCACAGTATCCTATCAAAATGAGCTAATTATACTCAATCTGACTATTTTCTGTATTCAGGCCATGTTTATACACAAGCTAGATTGCGGAAAATTTCAATTCACCACTTATACGTATCCAAATCCTATGGAATTTAAGTGAAGGCTTATTGTGCCTTCCTCAATGGATTCACAGTCCCAGCCAACTTGGATCTGCAGATCACAACTTTCAACTTCACTGCAATCAACCATATAGAACAGACTACGGTGAATCAGGTTCCAACCCTTATAGATGTCCAAAGCATATAAAACTTGAACTATAAATTGTTGAGTCATTTCTCAGGTATCCTTAAAACTTTTGGATCAAACCAAGGTCACTAAGATGGGTTTATGGAATACACAACAGCTTATGACTATATCTGACTGTGATGAATCCTATCTGGTTTATATCTTAAACGCTAAGGGGGAGTTTGATAACTGTGTAAAGCGGTGAAAGTGCCTAACTTTCCATGTTATTGTTGTTATCACCTGTTTGGGACTAGTTAAAACAGGGAAAAGTCGGAACACAAGTTGTCCCCATTCACTATTCCCTTAAAGAAAGCTGCTGCTTTGGGGTACCCCCAGCATGGCTACTTTCTGCAAAACTCACGCTCACGCCACCAGTTGAAGAGCCCAGTCAAAAGACGGGTATCTTCGTGAACCCCTTTCCCGAAAACACAGCAACAACAGCTGAAAATCCCGAGATTCACAACAACCCGAAAGGGAACATCGTCATCGGGCCCAATTTATAGTTCCCCAAAATCAGTACCTTCACATCGAAGACCCCAAGAAGATTGATTGGATCTTCTAAAAGGGGCCCCTTCCCAACAAAACTTCGACAACCCACCTAAGTGGGATCAATATGAGAATGATATAGTAGAAATTGATGTGATCCAAGTCGATGAGAAAGGATCCTCCCCCAATCAAGGGGCTCACACCCCAAAATACCCTATTACTCTCGCTAGGGCAGCGCCTATAGAGCTTCAGGCAGGCGAAGTAGATTCCCTTACCTGAGGAAGGCGAGTCTTCAAACCCATCCAACTAATGGCCGAGACCCTCGAAGAAAGGATGAGAAACACCTCCAAGTCCAGGCAGTCGCCAAGTACTATGGACCGCAAACCCGACAAGGAATCCTGGGGATCCTCAACTCTCCATGATCTGTCGGCTCATCTCGATAAAATCCAAGCTTACATCTCCATCCTGGAGCTGCAAGCCTGTTCACTGGCACATAATGCCAAAATTGAGAAAGTCCTTGCTAAGACACATATCCCAAGCAACATTCGACCAGAAGAGCTAAGTGGGATGATTAATCAATTAACAGCACCAACGTCGATCATGTTCACCGATGAAGACATCTCAGCCAGCTTCGATCGTTTTCATGTCCAACCACTGCATATCACTGTCTTCATGCAAGGATATGAGATATGGAGGGTACTCATTGAGAACGGGGTCATCCTTAAACATATGTCCTATGAAAACAATGCGACAAATAGGCATGAAACCCGAACGACTTTGAGCCATGCCAGCTAAATATCGCCGCATATAATAGAACCAAAAGACAAGCAGAAGGTATACTACCGCTCACTCGGAAGATCGGTCTTGTTGTTCAAGTAATAAGGTCTTATGTCCTAGACATAAAGCCTTCCTTCAACATGTTGTTGGGAAGGCCATGGCTGCACGAGAACCTTGTTGGGCCTCTACACTCCATCAATACCTTAAATTTCCCACGAAAACCGACATTGCCAAGGTATGCGTTGATCTTTCCCCTCTTTCAAGCTCTAGAATAGGAAACGGAAAGTTAGTCGTAGGAGCTAAGCTCGGAGAAGTCCCGCTCGTTTCCTTCGAGTAAGCTGATTGCATCACCTTATGCTTAGATGTCGGTGACCCAATTCCTCAAAAAACAAAAAATAAATTCTAAAAATATAGGTGCGACACACCTTGTGTCCCCCCTCCCCCCCCCAAAACTATGCGGCAGGCATTGTATTGTACCAAAAAATCAAATTAAAAAGTAGTGGGGCGACACACCTTGTGTTGCCCCCCCCTCCCAAAATGTGCAACACACATTGTGCCGCACAAAAATATAAAAAAATAGTGGGGTGACACACTTTGTGTTGCCCGCACCAAAGTGTGTGACACAACCCATATTGCACAAAAGAAGGCATGAATACCCTACAGGTGGCAGAAACAATGGTGCATTCTCAATACCTCTAATTATCCAGTCGAATGATGACAATTCATCAAGTGTTCTACAATAATAGTTGACATCACGAGGCCAGATAGTATCATTGATATACGCTAACCCGAGGGCAGCAAACAAAGAAGTGGTAGATCGAGGAGGGAAGACGACTAAACTATGCTCATAAGCCCAAATCTGTGAAAAACACAAATCAGAAGGTTGCAAAATTCACAAGGACCGAAGTACCAGAAATAATGTGCATACAAGATAGCATGTCTTGGGCGACACACTTTGTGTCACCCAGACCTGTCTTGGGCATCACACTTTGTGTTGCCTAGACCCACTTGAGCGACACACTTTGTGTTGCCCCAAACACAATGCCTCAAAACTCGCAAAAACTTTTGAAATTCCAAAAGCAGTAAGATTTAGTCAAGAAAAAGAAAAAGTCCAGAGAATGTACCTACAGGATTATGACACTCCCTTCAACAAAAAGATACCACGGTAGATGCCCGCCAACATCGCCGGAATAATGGTATACCCTGCTCTCTCCCAAAAAGCATGAACCAAAGGGATGAGACCAATTCGATCAATCTTCTGACCACTAAGGAAGATAACCGATCCAAGAAGCACGAAAATAAAAATTCTGATTTGGGGCACCGTGTTAGGGGAGACAAAAAGTGTGTCACACAAGAGGGCCTAAACGACACAAAGTGTCACCCAGTATGAGACAACTCTCCCGAATGCCCTTTTTTGGTATGTTTGTCCATGTGACTTTTACAACCTTCTTATTTCTGTTTTTCGCAGATATGGGCTTACGAGCATATTGCAATTATCCGCCCTCCTCTACGTACCACTATTGTGTCTGCTACGCTCGGGTCAGTATATATAAATGATACTACTCGGCCTCACCATGTGAACTATTGTCGCAAGATCCTCGATGAGTTGTCATCATTTGACTAGGTGATTCGAGGTCTTGAGAATGCACCCTTGTTTCTACCACCTATGGGGTATTGTTGGCTTCTTTTTGTAGGTCACCACTTTACTGAGGGTTATTTTCTCCAGAGGGTGCTTCGACAATTTAGATATATCCAAAATTACACATCCCTTAGAGAAACCATTGACTGTCGCCCCATATTTCCCCTTAAGCGACACTCTTCCACCCTTCTTATAGAGCAAGTTTATCGTGGAAGGGGAAGAAAGTCTTCTTCTGATGAAGGGCTAATCAAGAAAGATAGGCCCATGACCACTTCCAACTACAATTCTTGGTGGGAGCGTGCTTGTCCCCTTCCCTTGTGTCCCCAAGCCCCAAAGTCTCGAGGTGAATCCTCGGCCCCTGCTAAAAACCTCGTAACTTCCCAAGACGCTAATGCATCTTCTTCGAACAAACGAGCTAAGTCTAGTGAAGACGTGACTAAAATCAGCCTGGAGAAGGCAAAGGTTGAACTGGCTCGATGGGAGGCCTTTGTGGCAGCTCTCAAATAGAAGGAAAGTGAGCCCAAATCGAAGACTTAGTCATACGACCCTTTCATTTTTTTTTTTGAGAATAAATAAATAAATAAAGGGGGTCATAGGACCCCCTTTTATTTTTTTCTTTTTTTTATGTTTTGATTAGCAATAAGATGTGGACATGATCTTATGATCATTTTGATTCTCAGCATTTTTATTTCTTTTAAGTCTGTTAAGACAGTAGGAAATTTGGCCGTGTTGATGCATGTAATAAATCCATGTTGAATGGATGAATAAAGTTTCAGTTTTCGAGAAATTCAAGGTTCTAGAGAATTTTCTTTTAAGTTCTGATGAATTTTTAGAGGTTCTGAGAAATTTCTAAAAAAAATTTAAATTTCTCTCTTGATTTTCAGGCTTGCGCAAGCCAGATTATCTTTGATTTTTGAGAGTTTTAAGGTTGTATAAATTTTATTTTGAGGTTTGATGAATGGTCAGAGACTCTGGAGCCTTTCTAGGTTTTTTTGGATGGTTTTAATGCCTACAACACAAGGTGTGTTGTCAGCTTTGGACTGGGCAAAACAAAGTGCCGCCCAAGAAAACCGTTTTTTATTATTATTTTCTGCAACACTTTGTGTGTCGCACATGTTTTGTGGGGTGACACATTTTGTGTCACCCATTTCAAAAAAAAAATTTATTATTATTACTTTCTGCGACATTGTGTGTCACTCATGTTTTGTGGGGCGACGCGCTTTGTATCGCCCATTTTAATTTTTCTTTTTTTTTTCTACGAGAGTATGTGTCACAGATGTTTTGTGTTGCCCTTTACATTTGTTTTTTTTTTGGGACACAAAACGTGTTTTGGTCTAGCGACAGATTGTGTCGCAAGTTTTGGCGGGTCTGTTTTGGTCTAGCGACATAGATTGTGTCGCAAGTTTTGGTGGGTGCGACTCAGATCCATCTTCTTCTTCTTCTCCTTCTCATATGTAGAGAGAGCACATGGACCCGAGAGAGAGAGAGAGAGAGAGAGACAGAAGGGCAATACCAAGCATTATTTTTGCTTGGGTGGTTTTGAATTTTTTCTTTTGCCACTTAGGCGCCTGCCCTGAGCCTGCCTAGCGCCCCCTTAAGCCCACTTAGGCACGCCCTTGAGCCCACCTTGACCGCCTAGGTGCCTGCCTAAGGCATGCTCGCCCAGACCCCACCGCCTAGACTATGCCAAGGTGGTCTGAATTTCCATTCATTGATATATATCAACTTTCCCAATGCCAAACAGTTGAAAATACTAGCACCACAATTTCTCAAACAAGGTCCACAGCTTTCAAGCTACCAATTTTCATCTGCTTCCCAAAATCTAGGAAAGTTAGCAGCAGGGATTTTCCACAATAAACTGAAGTTATCAAACGCCACCTAAGGCACTCACTAACTTACCCAAATACCAGTCAGGCTACATATTCAAAGGTGGAATCCGAAATATGGCCTGTAACATCAATATTTATTGTTTAATAATATTTTAAACTGGATATAAGTTTCAGCAGGCTAATTTCCCAAGTATCACAAGAATATAAGCCAGGTTATTCAATAGAATATATCAATTATTAGTGTCAAAAGGGCTATTGTGTCTTTTTGTTTTTTAATGGTTATGATACCTCATTGAAGTGAAATTAAATCTACAAGTATAAGCATACGAAAAGGGAAACACCATCCATCTCCTTCAAATCCTATATTACCTCACACAAACTGAACAAGATGGTGTTGCATTGCTGTTGGTTGCTAAGCTACCCATTCAAGAGAAGTCATAATTGGTTTACGATGGTCTTAAGAAAGGGCACTCCCATGCATACGGCTCATGAGAATGCTGTTATAGAAATACAAACATGGCAAACAGTTGACTTTTCAAACCAAAACAACTTCAACCAACCAGTGACGATGATTTGGAGGTGATCTTGGTGTTGCTAGCGAAAATATTTCGTGCATATTTGATCCATTTTCATGAAATTATGCCTTATATTATACATTCTCTATGCATTGAATCATGCTGTTACTAGTTTGGAAATTCTAGAAGGATGTATTACAGTCTAGTACACCACGACAAATGTTCTTCCGATTACATTCAATCCCTCAACTCAATAAGGATTTCTCAATGAGACATCCAATAAGATAGTAAAGACAAAGAAATATTCTGTTGGAATTCTAAAAATTACATTGCATCTTATGAAAACCCTTATTAACCTTAAGATTGATTTTCAGAAAGCAACTCATGAGAGTCCAATTAAAACTTCTTGAGATAGAAAAAACATGCACGTACAATATTGTCAAGAAAGCACTTCCCAACATGATCATAGCACAAGACAAAAAGCATACTGCAAATAAGTTCGCTTTAGCAGGAAAGAAGTTGAGGATACTGACCACCAAAGAATATGAGAATGGCAACACAAGTGTACCTTTTGTACATGTGCAAGTAGACGAGTAAGGTTGCTTTTCAGACTACGAACGTGCTCCAGATTTTTAGTGCTAACATTCTTAGCTAACTCATCCAGAACAGGACGTGCTTCCCTCTCAAGATCAGCAACATTAGAATCAAAATAGGAACAAACAACCTCCAATGCAATCTCCAAGACTTGGAACTCAAAGGGAAGTTCACATTGTAGACCTTCAGAAGCCTCAGGAACAGGCAGCCAATGCCCAACAGTTGTTAAGGGCTCATCCTTCTCTTGGTCACACTCTTGGATCCTATATGGGCGTTTAAGAGGAAGTTGTTGTCTTAGTTGATCCACAAAAGGAAGAACTTCGTGGCATAAAGGGTCCAAAAGCAACATTTCCTCGGCAGTAACTATAGCCTTTATGAATACCAAATTGACAACCATGGCCTTATCTCTGGCTTCAAGTTGTACACCCAGAATGATATATAGTAAGCGAAAATGAATCTATATAAAACAAGCAGTGATTTGTTGACATTTAACAATAGAAAAAAAAAGCAGTGGTTAGTTGACATAAGTGCTAAGAGAAACTGAAAATGCTCAATTAAGATGGATTCATTTCATATTAATACAGTATTTTCACAACCTGCACACATCTTAATTTAATATAGTCAATAGTGAAAATCAACTAGAATATTCATAGTTCTCATACAAGCAATAATAAGCCCCCTAAATCAAAGTTTCTTTAGGAATTTAATATAGGCAAGTCAAAGAAAGATTCAGAACCCACTGGGCATTGCTACGCAGGGAATATATTTGGTTATAAGAAACCAGTACAGGAAAAGGTTTTTCTTTTGTGGATTAACAGGTACTAATTATATTATACTGGCCGATGATTACTCTGCATGTATCACTTAGGCATGAAACTAGTGAATAATGTTAACCCCATTGTAAAATGTCAGCAGTGTTTTAAAATGCGAAATGTGGCCCTGATGCGGTGGGGGGCCGATGCGGCTCGATGCGGCCCGGATGCGGGTGAATCACGATGATGCGATTAATAAATATTAAAAAAATTCTAAAATATCCAAAAAAATAAGTTAATGCATAGAAAAAAACTATGAAAGTGATATACGTGATAGTAATGATTAATTTCAAAACTATTAGCTGTCGGAGATTCTGTATTCAGTTATCCACTATCCCCTGATAGAAACTAGAAACTTGAAACCAGTTTCATAAAGCATTCAACAATCAACAACCATCAGCACATATTTGCACCATAAGCATAACTATAATAAAGCACAACCATCAACAACCATAAGTACAACTATAAGCACAAAATAATGATATTACAAAATACAAATCAAAGGTCGAGCTCAAGAAGAGTTAATAGTTAATAAATAATAACTTAATACAATCATCCATTTTGAGAGTAAATTTTGAAATTTGAACTTCATTTTTTCAAATAACAATCAGACAAGTCATCTTGAGAGTCGTCATGCGCATCATCAATATCATCCTCGACGGCCTCCATGTATTCTTCTTCATCGGTCTCCTCTGAGTCAGCTTCCTCCTCGACCTCTAAAGCTAATGTGCGAATGCGACTAGACCCAACAGCTCCTCTGATCCTTTGTGCTCTAGTGTTAGGTCGATCTTTTTCATTAGCCCCTGTTGCTAGCTCAACATCAAGCCATGTAAGATCCTCACCCTCAAACACACGCTCTTGTCTTGGATCCATGGTCCACTCACTTATGGAATCACCATCAGCTTCATATAATTGAATAGGGTTGAGCTTCGTGCGATTTTCATACCTCTCCCTAAGCCGCTCGTTATACCGCAGATAAACCAAATCATTCAACTTTTTCTGCTCCAACCTATTTCTTTTTTTTGTATGGAGCTATGGTAGAAATTTGAAATCAGATAACTTAGATTTTAGATTAGAAAATTGAAATTCAAGAAATAAGGATTAAGGATTAAGGAATAAGGAGTAAAGGACTCACATGCTCAAATGCCCTCCAATTGCACTCACAACCAGATGAGCTACATGTGAGATTCAACACTCGAATAGTGAGACGTTGTTAGATTTGGTGTCTCACTTCCATATAATGCCTACCATGCAGCTGTATAATATTTTATAATTTAGAATATAGTTAAAAATGAATGGTATAAAATAAACAATGGAACTATACATAAAATAAGAGACAAGTAAGATTATTTTTGAGCTTTTGGCCTTGACCTAGATCTGTAGTGTCCCTATTTCGAGTGGCAATATCTCTTCCAAAGTTTTCCAAGGCTAACTTGAACTTAATCAATTCATGACTCTGGATCTCATCCTGGATATCTTTGTCTTGCACCAACCACTCCAGCACATCAAAGAACCCACCATTTATTACACAATCTGACTCAATGGATAGGTGCTTGCAGTGAAAAGATGGGTTTAAAAAATAATCGACTGAATGGAGGTGCCTGTGAAGCTGGGTCTCCCATCTCTTATCAATAACTTCAAGTACAACCTTGCGCATATTTTCATCATCCTTTAAAACATCTTTTATTTCAATTCTTGCCCTAGTCATTGCCTCATGTATGTAGCCCATGGCGGGCTTCGCATCACCATCAACCAGTCGAAACACTCTCACTAAAGGGCGAGCCACCTCCAATGCAATAATTATTTGACTCCAAAAAGATGTATTTAGAATAATTTTTTCAGCTTTTCTACCATCCTTATGCTTTAACATTTGCTTGACTCCATAGCTCTAAAACAAACATGGTCCTCAAGGCACTTTTTTGCTTGGCTAGGCTTCAAAGAGTGAAAAAGACGTGGCAAATCTAGTGATACCCGGTCTCATTAATTCTCTCTTCTTTGTAAAAGACCTCATCATGCTTAGGACTATGGTGTGATTGTAAATAAATCCAATAACAAACATAGCTCTTCAAAATCACCCCACTAAATAAAGATGTTATACCCATTTCCTTAAGCATAAGATTAACACAGTGAGCTGCACAAAGAGTCCAACATAAGCTTCCATTTCAAAGTCAAGAAATGCCCAGCTGCAACATAGTTGGCACCATTGTCAGCGAGAATTTGTACCACATTTTGCTCCCCAACAAAATCGACAATCTCATCCATCAAGCCAGATAAGTATGTACCATCATGTGACTTGTTTGATGCATCAATAAACTTAACAAAAAAAGTACATGTTGGGCAGTTAGCCAAAAAATTAATAAATGCCCTTGATTTCCCATCGGACCAACCATCACACATAATAGTGGCCCCATATTTCTCCCACCCTTCTCTCTGAAAAATCAAAATTTTATTCACATCAAATACAACCTAACCTTATGTAGTGAAAGAGGAATAAGTCCTGGGCCATATTGCCCAATTGCCTGGACCATACATGCAAAACTATCCAGAGATATAGTATTCAAAGGAATGTCGGCCATGTAAATCCACTTTGCAATCCACTTACATACCGACTTCCTTTGTTCTTTCTTATATTTATTGTCAATTGTGGTTTGTTTTGTTTTTTTCTTTCTTTCCTGAATCACAATTTCGAGGCTAGAGGTGAAAAAAGAATCCATTGGACCCTTAGAGAGAGGTGTTCTTCTCTCAGCACTACCACCAATATTTATAACCCTCTCTCTTGAGGTTGGAGTATGAGTACGCCTTTGCCTCATAGCAACTTCAGACATATCGTCATCATCATCATCAACATCTTCAAATAATTGCATATCATCAAGTAATTCCTTTCTTTTCTTTTCTTTTTTCTCTTTATCTTTTTTCAATCTATCCAAATATTTTCCAATCTCCTTGTTTACATCATCTGTAGCTTGTGAGCATGCCCTTACATTCCCAGAAATTCCGGCTAAATGCTCTTTTTGTCGAAAAATACCACCCATATAAGTATTTCCACAGAGCAAACATATCTTTCGGATTTTTTAGTTTAGCATATTCCCAAACCGGATCCTTGTTACTAGAAGAGTGGGAAGAAGACATTGCTCCAAAAATAAGTATAACAGTATTATTGTACAAGAAGGAATAAAAAGTTATCGACTTTGTGAAGTAGTGCTCGATTTCTTCACAGCCTCTGAAATCCCCAATTTCTTATCACAAATTCACCTTAACATCCCCAATCAACAATCAAAGGCATCAAATGAACATCCAAGTATCAAACAACCGCCAAATCATAGATTTGGATGAAAAAAATATATATATTTTTTCCCCTCGATTTGATGCAAAAAAAGCCACAAAAGTTGCTGTAAATCTTCGTTTAGGGGGTATAATAACCCCCCCAAACAGTTTCCCTAAACTTTGGAACTACAAAAAGACCATTTTGCCCCTCCCCGAGGGGCAAAATCGAAAAAAAATTCCACAGAAACAAATGCGGTGCTATGCGGTCTGATGCGGCCATAATGCGGGATGCAGCCATGATGCGGCCTGATGCGGTGCATATGCGGCTGCATCTGTCAAAAGCGCATATGCGGCTGCATCTGTCAAAAGCGCATATGCGCCTGTTCACGATGACCCGCATGATGCGGCCGCATTTTAAAACACTGAATGTCAGTACAACCGCACTTGAATTGCTTGACTCAAGTTGAGTCACAGGCAGGTAACATGAGAATAGGCAGCTCAAACTTCTCCCAATCTGATGAGTTTCTAACCATTGTACTCATTAATTTTAAATGTGCAGATCCATTTGGAGCCAACATGTGGACAAATGAGGCCTATATTAGGAAGTAGAATGATGAACCTATGTTTGATGTGTACAACTTCAGGTTTTGTAGTTTTGGATGTTGTGATACTTGTATATACACAACATGTGCAACTAAGATGCATGTGTCTGAACCAGCATAAAATCAACACTTCAGACTTATCAGTTGACGCTTCTAGGAAGTCTCACCAGGCATGTCTTGATCTCTTTTTTATGCTAGTCTAAGAGGTTATGTTGTCTGCGCCAAATGTCCAAACTCCACATGAATTTGTTTCCATAAATTTGGGCACGCATGTTTGTTAGTTGGACAAACATCCCTGCATTGTACATGTCCACACCAAACTCTTGCAATCCTTCCATTCATGTACCAAATCATGTTTTTCTATAGTATGAAAATCAATAAATTAGTTATTATTATGGATTCTATACAAAAAATTAAAAGAAAAGATTGTACAAGTAGTTAAAATAAAGCAAACTAATATGTAAGAGATGAAAGAGTATAGGAGAGATTCAGTTATAGAAAGAAACAACGTTAGAAAGAGGTGTGAGAGAGAGTCACGTAAAGACGAAGAGGAGAGAAGGGCCTCAGTTCAGTCTATAGTTGTTGGAAACGCCTGGGCCTCAGTTCAGTCTATAGTTGTTGGAAACGCCTGTGATTCCGAACCATTTCAAGGATGGAAATCACGGAATCGCAGGTGTCAGATGATTCCTATAGTTGGAATTGTCGTATGTACAATGCAAATCACCTGTTGCGTGATTCCAACTATATCGAAATCGCAATACAATAAAACAGGAATCATGTGCCCTATCTTGTTGGATTGGTATCACATCAATTTGGAGTCAAGTTTCATACCTTTCTAGAATCGCACATTAATGCACTCCAATCAATGCCATCCAGAATCACAATCTAACAGAATAGGAGTTGTGACTCCTATATTGCTAGAATTATTGTCCCATCAATTTGGAATTGATATTCTTACCTTTCAGAAATCATTCACCAATCCAGTCGGGGCCATGCTAGAAGTTTTAGGCGAGAAAAGATTTAAAGTTTTATATTATTCATTAGCTTGAATTCTGAACTCCATATATTGTGTTTGATTATCCAGGGCTCCCATATTATTCGGATCAATGCCTTTGACAGCCATTCCCTAACAATGGTCTCAATTGTATTTGGTGCCCATAAGTAGCTCGCGACAACTAATAAAAACAAGGGCAAGCTCCCTTAGGTATCTACTTGGAGTTTGTAGAACTCCATGAAAACAATACGCCGTTTATGCATCTCATGCTTACTTTGAGAACAAAACAAGGAATTGCATCTTCTAACTAGGAAAGAGTTTGCGAGATGTGCAACTCGAGCGCTTATAGCACCGGATGCTTCAATGCTTCATCGAAAATCCAAGGTCTCAAAAGTGAGAAACCAAACCAATATGTTGTTTGTCTTTTTCATGCATATTTTGATGATGAAAGAAAGATATATGTATCTTCTCACTCAAAAACGAGTCTCTATGATGCGGACCCCGAGCTCGAGCTCCTAGAGAGCCATTAACTAGGACACTTTACTGAAAACCCCTTTCAACATTGGGGTCTATCAGAAGTGAGAAACAATTTCTAATTTCGTGAGGACGATGAACTGGTTTAGTATTTATCATTGATACATGCAAGGCTCAATTTGAAAGTTGAAGATTCTGGTTGACACTTACCATCAAAAGACATTCTATCATGCTTTGGTAATAAATCAATAAATCTAGCAATTTGCATTTGAATCTTGATATTGTGTTATTAGAACTTCCACTCCATGTTAATTGAAACATTGTTCGATGCATCTATAAAACCTGGGTTTTGGTGTTGTGGATCTAGCTTCCAGAAAACATCGATCGTCGTTCCTAACACTAGGATCAAGTTCTCATATACGTTGAATCCTTGTCACGTACACCTATGATCTGCAAATTTGTAAGATGGAATCTAGATTTCCAATTTTTAAGAATTGGGAGTCGAAAAAAATATAGGAAATGAGATTCACGAAATTTGGAATTGATTCTTATCTTTTGAGAATTGTGATTCATCCTAACAAACATGGAATTAGATATTCCTAACCAAAATCGTGATTCCAAACAGGAAGCCCGACCTCGGCATACAATTTGGGTAGCAATAGTTCAGCCGATCAGATCCGCACGCCCCACTTATGTTCTTTTTGAAAGTAGGACTATGTAACCCTGGCAAGTATAAATCGACAAAAAATTGTCTTTCTTTTTCTTTATTTTACCACCTGGATCAATTACATGTGTCCAAATACAATATATGAACCAATAAAACCACAAACCAAAGACTCTCACTCTCTTGCCATCAAAACAATTCACTCAAAACACAAATATGAAAAATTACAAGCATGAAATAAAACAACACTACATACATTGCGTCAGGTTACCCCCAAGGACTTCATACATCCCACACCAGGTCTCCTCCACCAATGGCACACGAGATCAAGGTCTAATCTCGTCTCATAACTCAAGAAGCCTAGGCAAACCTCTTGAGAACGTGACATGGGATAGCACTTTGATCAAGGCTCAATACAAACTCAAAACTCAATGCACATAGCTTAAGGTGTGCCACCCTTGTGGCTTGGTGTGCCTGCCTATAGAGCTTATAGAGAGAGAGAGAGAGGCCAATCCAAGGTGTAGAGAATTGATCCCCCATTGAGAGTATTTATAGAATATAGGCTATGGTTTTGGGGTTTTGGGTTTTGTCATCATTATGATACTCAATCTTGAACTTTGATCATGGAGACATGTCGAGTGAAGAGATCTCAACCCTTCATTCCTTAAATCAACCATCATGATTAAAACGAATGAGGTGGAACCATTAGTCCTTAGTTTTTACAATTATATTCCCATCAAATAATTGTGTAGAGAAAATACTATGTTTTTGCAAATTTAATTTCAATCAATCTCTACACTTCTCAAATGAAACAATCAAATGCATCTCACAAGACTTTCCCTTACTTTACAACAAGTGGGTGGCTTTCATTACATGATTAAAAGGAATGAGGTGGAACCATTATTCTTCAGTTTCCATAATTCTATTCCCATCAAATAATTGTGTAGAGAAAATACTATATTTTTGTAAATCTAATTTCAATCAATCTCTACACTTCTTAATTGAAAACAATCAAATGCATCTCATAAGACTTTCCCTTACTTTACAACAAGTGGGTGGCTGTCATTACAAGCCCCATTCTAGCACGATACCATATGGGTCCTTCCAATACAATCTAGTATTGCAGGGAGTCATCTCTTCGACTTGTGCACACAACACACACCCTCATCCAGAGGGCTACTTACCAAACAGCTATCTAATGTACCTGCCATGCGATAGTAATGATGAGGATTTTAGCCCTTGTCCTCTCTGGCCAACCACCCTGGGCACAACTCTAACCTCATCAAGGGATAACCCTACATTGCAACGCTTGTCGGTTGTACACAAATACCCAGGGTTACGGGTTTTAGACATCAACCTGAGCCATAGCTAGTCAAAGCTCAAGAGAGTCAAGGATTAGCAATGCCTGATAGTCTAATCTGGACCACACTCCCACTAAAACCAGTATATTGCTCTCATAAGGCCTTTAAATGACCACACAACCCCAACACTTTTATGCTACTAATAAAAGGTCTAAAGTACAAAAATGCCCAAAGACAAATAAGTCCTCAGGGACTTAAACACAAGAAGGATACATATAAACTCAGGTACTTACAACACTACCTCTCAAGCTCAGCTTACTTAAGATCATTTGTAGTCAAGTTATACCAAAAAGCTTGGTAGGAATGTCTGCTAGCTAGTCTTTAACATATGGAAGACAAATTTCCTTGGTAACAACCCTTTCTCAAATAAAATGCCAATATACTTCCATATGCTTAGATCTATCATGCTTAAGTGGTACTTACAACACTACCTCTCAAGCTCAGCTTACTTAAGATCATTTGTAGTCAAGGTATACCAAAAAGCTTGGTAGGAATGTCTGCTAGCTAGTCTTTAACATATGGAAGACAAATTTCCTTGGTAGCAACCCTTTCTCAAATAAAATGCCAATATACTTCCATATGCTTAGATCTATCATGCTTAAGTGGATTATGAGCTATAAAAATTGTTGTCTTATTATCAAAGTAAGTACAAGAACATTGACCTTTTCACAGAAAAACCAAGTTCTAATAGAAGGCTCTTTAGCCAGAGCAATTTACATGCACCATGAGTCATGGACCTATACTCAACTTCTGCACCTGATCTTGATCTAATTCACTGCTTTTTACTCCTCCAAATAACAAGGTACCCCCCCCACAGAAGTGCATACCCTCCAAAAAAAAAAAAGTACAAGGCGCCAACGGGTGCCTAGGAGCAAGGACGCCCTTTGGCTTCCAGAGGGCCAAATTTTCGAACAATGATAACTGTAAACTATCTTCCAATCACTAGTAACAAAGAAATAAAACACCACCCAAAAAACGGTCACTCCAAAAAAAAAATTTGAAATCACGTCTAAAAATCTTCTGTTGCCTTTTAAATGATTATCTAGGATTAATCATCATAAAACATAAAAGAAAGGAGAGAAAAAAAAATCTTAATGGGAGGAGATTGCTAAATCTTCTCATAAATCATAATAACCTAAGATGAAAAATAATTGAATTTGAGTTAATCAAAAAATAACAATGGGTATTTTACGCCAGAGAGAGAGATCAAACAAATTCTGTCAAAGGTGAAAGACACCACTTCTAGGAGAGATGGTATCGAGATAGAATTGAGGATACCTAAGATGTTAGAAGAATTGGAGAATACGGGGCCGAGAATCCGAAGATCACGTGCAGGTATGGAGACACGCTTCATGATGGCGTTCTTATCCCATTCCACCACCTCTGAACTCCCATGTCTATCTACCCTCATCCATAGCCTTGCTCCTCCTCCCTTCTTCTTCCCACCCTTACTATTGCCATTGTTGATACTACCATTGCCATTATTACCATTGGTATTGTTTATTCCACTACTAAATTGGATCCCCAAAGCAGAAGCGGTTGTGGTGGTGGGTGATGAAATCTGAAGCCGTAAATCTCCCATCTCCGCCTTCTCTTGAGAAAAATAGGGTTTTTGAGGAGCCATTTATCCTCCTCCTCCTCCTCCTCCTATTTCTCCTCTTCCTCACCTTCATAAGCAGTGGATTTTCAGAATTTTTGTGGTAGACAAGATCGTATTTCTTTCTGCAAATGATCCTCAACCCTGCTTCATCCGCAGAGCGTGTATCTTACGGGAAGGGGGAGAGAGTGTGCATGTACTTTACGGAAAATTGTTTCATGCGGTCCAACTTCTACAATATGCGGTCCAAAAGGTGTAAAGGTGATCCATCTAAACCACAATTGTAACTAAGGGTGCGGTTTGTATAGAGCCCGGGTTTTAAACCATCAAATTATAGTCTACCTTCAAATGGTGTCGAATTATATAATTTTTGTCATAGCCTTAAAATATATTTTTATTTTTATTTATAAGGTTTAAAGCTTAAAAGACAGTGGAGATCGTTAGATTTATGAAAACTTGAAAATTTTGAAAATTGACTGTCCAAAATGCCTTACAAAATATCTTATTTCCAAAAATTGAATTTATTTTATTTTTTTTTTTCATGTCTATGCATTTTAATATTGAGATGATCAATTTGAGGATATTTGGGTATGAAAACAACCTCTTCTAGTTAAATTTTTGAGGTAGGGTCAAATTTGATTGTTTAAAGCCTAATCTCTATATAAACTTCCCCCCTGTAACTAATGGTTT